>NC_042297.1:3320588-3583088 GCF_901000725.2 Takifugu rubripes | reverse complement strand
CCAGCTCGAGTCCACTTTCATCCTTTCATTTTCTTTATGACTGGATATCATCCAGCAAAAGCTTTAAATCCCGGCAAGCATGACCCAGCATCCTGGAACGCTCCCTTTACCTCCAGAAGGGACCTTGTTCGGTCGGGCCTGGATGGTTAAAGGCATCTTTAGAGGTTGCATTTGATACAATACCAACAATAATAGGAACAATATTCATCATTCAAAACAAACAGAAGCATTCTTACGAAAGACAAAACATGAAGTTAATGATGCTAATATTCGTAAGTAAATAGACCGTCGCCAGCCAATGTTCCTCAGTTTTCTCTACTTCACTGACTTAGCTGCAGCAAAACAGGCCTGTGGCGAGGACCAGTAACAGGTGGCGGTGGTGTTTGGGGATGGGGGTGAACGACGATGACATCATCTGAACGGTAAAGGTCCTTCTGCTGCAGGGCCATCATCAAAGACCTTACATACAGTCGGTGCTCTTTTGTAGCCACGCATTTACGAGCTCTTTCTCGGAGCTCTGCTCATCTGGAGCCGCGGTCAAGCTGTGGCCTTGAGTGTCGCCTCACACTGGCCACCCACAGCCTGGAATCCACAATCAGCTTTAGCGTGTGAGATGTTTTTACGCCTGCGTTTTGTGTCCCCTGGAGGCGATTTCTAAAGGGAAGCTCAGTTTCCCCTAAAACATCGAACAAGAAACGGTCAAATGTGTTCGGTCGCGCCAACATTTCATTGGCTACAAATGTGTTAGAATCCATTTATCTTGAAGATGAGTTTGTTCAGAATCACCTTAAAACTCGGTGGTCCTTGGACAAACACCACAATTTTGTCCCACTTTGTCCCCATGAGGCTCAGCCTCTCTGGGGGCTGAATGGAGCAGTGGACTGGCCTCGGGCGGCCTGGACGCTGGGCTTCGGTTTGATGATTGGAGCATCAGTTAAAAAGCTAAATTCTTTTTTCTTGACAGCTATTTAGACATATATTCACTAATGAACTCTAAAAACAGACCGTAACCCTACTTGACCATTGCCGTTGCTCATTTCTTCCACCGTAAATTAAAAACACACCGTTTAATTCCAACTTATCTACCTTTGAATTTAAAATGGTTTAGTCCGTTTGTTCAATCATTCATAGCATTAGCTTGGCCTCCCAGCATCCCCCAGCTGCCACCGGGGTCCACAGACGGGTGCAGGTAGAGTGCTGCAGAGGAACATAAGCGCACAATCATCATTGTTAACTTTCATGTAGTTAAGATGCAAAAGAAGGTTTCATAGCAGCTTTTTTTGTGGACGGAAGAAAGTGTATTTGTTTGTTTACATCTATAAATTTAAAATGTCCCACCTCGAAAGGAAATGACAGCGTATTAAGTCTCAGGGTAAGTGGTCATCATCATCAAATTTCATCATGTTCCTAAGCGCTGAACAGCTTTAAAAATAAAATATATGCTATATTATTTTTCAACCTGAGTACGTTTCAGCTTGACATGAATGCTGCTGACCCAGGAAAGTAAATAAAAGATGTCAGAAAAGCAACATCTCGCCACCATTTTCCCTTATCTGAAGAAATAACAAACCCAGATCTTTTCACACTTGGTACCTTTTTTCCAGTGTTCTGACCTTGTCCTCTCTTCCAATACACATCAGCACACACACACACACACACACACACACACACACATACACACACACAGATTTACGATGGGTAAGAAGAGGATACCGTATCATTTTATTTACCGATAATACCGGATTATCGGCATCATCATCGTCTATTGTCACTAGCACAGAGGATTCTGCCATGTTTTGAAGTTATTCTATGTTTTTATATAGCAGTCAACCAATAATAGGTCCACTAGTGAAGACATCAAGGGAAAAACACCTTGTAAAAGCAGTTCATTACGACCTAAAATTAAAGGTCTAATAATGAGCTGTCTAGTGGTTGTGCAGAGAATCAGAAAGTAGCAGTTGGCTTTCTTGTTGCTTGTAGATTGGACAAGTTTCTGTGCGGGGACCTGTCCCTGTTGGTGGAAGAAGTAGGCAACGTGGAATAAATCAGTCTGAAGTCCAGCTGTAGACCAGCGAAACCTGATCCCAAAGGGTCTTGTTACACTTCTCTAACTCTTAACTAATACCATCAGAGATGCTGAGATCCCTCAAGGTCATAAGAACAGATGGAACACATGAGCTGACTGCAGTGGTGGGTTCTCAACCATCCAGGTCACTGTAGATAAATGCTTCAATCTCGGGCAGCTGGACTTCTGTACTCTTGTTAGAAGATATTTCACCTCACATGAAAGGCCGTCCTCAGTTCTAAAAGACTGGTCTGGAGTCTAAGCAACCCTCAGGTTGGATCATCCCTGTCTGACCTGAGTAGTTAACAAACGGTATCTTCTTCTTACCCATCGTAAATCTGTGTGTGTGTGTGTGTGTGCTGATGTGTATTGGACAAGGTCAGAACTCATTACACTGGAAAAAAGGTACCAAGTGTAAAAAGATCTGGGTTTGTTATTTCTTCAGATAAGGGAAAATGGTGGCGAGATGTTGCTTTTCTGGCATCTTTTATTTACTTTCCTGGGTCAGCAGCATTCATGAAAAAATAATATAGCATATATTTTATTTTTAAAGCTGTTCAACGCTTAGGAACATGATGAAATCTGATGATGATGACCACTTACGCTGTCATTTCCTTTCGAGGTGGGACATTTTGAATTTATAGACGTAAACAAATGCACTTTCTTCCGTCCGCAAAAAGGGTTTTAGTCAGTGGAGCTGTTCTCAACCATCCAGGTCATTGTAGATAAATGCTTCAATCTCGGGCAGCTGGACTTCTGTACTCTTGTTAGAAGATATTTCACCTCACATGAAAGGCCGTCCTCAGTTCTAAAAGACTGGTCTGGAGTCTAAGCAACCCTCAGGTTGGATCATCCCTGTCTGACCTGAGTAGTTAACCCCCACCTGACTGCTGTGACTTATGCAGCTACATTGAAAATAGGAGGTATTGTGCTTGGCTATGACGTCAGCCTGCGGCTAAAGTCTGCGCATTTGCACATAAAAGAGGTCCGTATTAACTGAGATCAATACATCATCACTTAAAACAAAAGAGATAACAAACGACTGTTGAATCTGAAGCAGTAAAATGAATAAAAGTGTCACTTTTGCCTGTGTAGCCACCTCACTGAGCAAAAGTGGACATTAGTGTCTCTTGTACAAACCTGAATACAGCAATTGATATTCTCAACAATACAGCTGTCAGAATAAACAAAAGGTTCAGCTGAAAACAGATTTCACTCGGTCGAACAAACAGCATTTCAGGTTATGATAGTTTTGCCCCTTTTCCTGTCGTACAGTGAGGTAGCGATTGGGTCAACAGCAGTGGTTGATGTTACAAGGCTTCCTGTCCTCAAAGCTGACAGGATATCATCTCTACCAACCTTGTGATGGAGACCGTGTCTGGTCCCATCAAAGTTGCTTCATCTGGTGGCAAAGCACTCTTAATCCCTTCAACTGATGACTTCTCCATGTCGCCGATCTTGGTGGGGTATAAAATAGCATGTCTCACACTGATGGATTAAACAGGATTCTGACTCAGAATAACTCAAATAATAAAAAAAACAAACCTGTATATTGTTGATCAAACCATAGACCTAAATATGCAGCTCTAATATCCAGCTTTTTACAGGCTCTACCTGTGGTATGGAAAAAGTGTCAGTTGTGCATATTTGAGAGGACACTTTTCTATTGCCTCTACATCTTGGTTGAGACCCAGGCTTAAAAAAAACACATTAGGGTGAAGCAGTTTACGGTAGTGGTGTGTATGTGTGTGTGTGTGTGCTGCCTTTATTTCTCTGTGTTAACAGGCCACTCATCAGATGGCAGATGGTTGGTAGCATCGCCGAGGAGATTGACAGGTTTTATCGTGTCTTGGCGAGCTCCAATCCACCACTTGTCCACCCTGTGACACGGCCTGTCAAACCACTTTGTCACAGTGGGAGAGAGATTGTAACTAACACGCGCGCACACACGCACCGTCACATAAACACACGTGCATGCACACGCAGGCCATTTCAACTTTTAGATCAGAGAGAAAGAGATGGGCTGAAGAGGCAGAAAGCAGATAAGAAAAAGGGGAGAGAAATAGATTTCTTATTCACTGGGGAGAAAACTGAAGTGTTGTTCACGGATTTGAGGGCCATTTAGAAGAAAGAACCACATCAAAAATGAGCTGCTTTCTATTCATGAACTGAACTGGAATCTCCCAGTGTGAAGGACAGAATGGAAAGTGCAGCTACACACGCACTTGTAGACAGTCTTCATTTGGAGTTCTGATATTCTCTCTATCCCTTTCTCACACACACATCCTGGTACTCCTATCTTTGTGAAGACTTTCATAGAGAGTGCATTACCTAGCTCCTTAGCCTAACCATCACAACTATGACCCCAACATAAAACCAATTCTAAGCCCAACAATAGGACCACATGCTAACCCTCTAGCAGTGCTTTGAAGTTGTGAGGACCAGCCAAAGGCTGAATCCCAACTCTACCCCTTAGCCCTTGTCTTACTCCTCAGTCCTTGGTGTTGCATGTTCCCGACGAAGGGGTGTCCCAATACTTTGTAAGGACAAGGGGTTGGACTAAGCTAAGGGGAAGGGCTACCCACCCCTTGAAAGAAGATAAACCAGGACTTTGCTTTAAACAAAGGGGGGGCGGGATTTTCCAAAATATAGCACTGCCAGTGACGTGATGACAAGAGCGTAGAGGGGAAGAAAATTAGCACGTCAGCGTAATTAAGCATAATTATTGATTTTCACAGTAATGACACTTGTATTGTGTGGAATTGTCAGTTGTATTTTAGAGTCATTTATTACAATCTAATTCTTCCTTAGCTAATAATAGCTACCCTGATGGCTAATTCACAGCAGACGACTTCACTACAATGCACTGCATTTCATGAGTGCCTTGTCATGGACAACTGTTGCTATTGACGACAATATGTCGACTGTTTAGGATTTGTCACATCTGCTGATAAATCTACCCCATCTACCCCTTGTCCGAATCGGGATTCAGCCAAAAATATCCTCAATTTGCTAATAGAATGCAGATTTTGGCACACACACACACACACACACACACACACACACACACACACACACACACACACATGCACACACACACACACACAATGTGCTTCATTCCATGTGTTGAATTCTTTGCATGTATGGTTTTAGCAATTAAAAACAAAACAATTATGAAAGCATGTCTCTTGAAACATTGGTGTGTCCCTCTGGACACATTTGGAGACACACCTTTCTGTTTGACATAAGACTGAGAGGAAAACAATCACACAGACATGGTACCATTCTAACATGAAGATCACTGTTTTGCTGCAGCAACATTCCCAAGGCTGCTCCTGATAAGCCAGATCAGAGTTTTACGTTAGCATAGCTACATCCTCAGTTCTTGACTCAGATGTCCCCAACCTGCACTGGACTTTTCTGGAACCCGGTCATCCTCAGGAGTAACAATGCTTGATCTGCACACCATTATCCAAGCCCTCATTAAACTTCTCTCACCTGCCCGTCACTCATTACAACGCAAAGGTTCACAGTGGATCTAATGATCTCAGGTGCAGACAGTCACCCAGATGAGTGGCTATTCTTCTGGAGTCTGAATCTACATAATGTCCTCTCTAATCTCCCGTGCTTCTCTGGGGCTCGGGGATGTTTGGCTGCCTCTGCAGTGCTGATCAGTGGCTCCACAACCTCTGTTCAGGATGCTGTTAAGGACACATCTGTCACCGGGCCTCTTTCAAGGAAATGAGTCATCTGTACAAATGTGACAATCTCCATCTAAACAAGAAGGAAAATGCAGCCCCTTCTTTCAACTCCTCCTTTCATCTCTGCCGACTGATTGAAGCCTTCTCGCAGGGCAATTTTTGCTCCTCACAGCCGTCTTTTCCCTGCCTGATCAGAAATAGATCGGTTTTCTTATGACTGAATTCTCCGAACTCTCCCCGAGGAGAAACGTGAAACAAAAGAATTAATTACTTCAAGACAAAGATTCTGTCCAGTTTAGGAATAAAATTAGAAAGTGAAAATGAGAAACACAGGCGTTCTCTTGCTGAGCTCAGATGCTTCACAGAGTTCTCCCCCTGACAGTTCTCCCTATTCAGATTTCAGCCTTGTCTAACTTTAGTATCACTGATATCTTCTGAACGTTGGGGAGAAATTGATCGCCGGTGGGGAAACAAGACATCACATAGTCATCACAATGCATTGGAATCTTTATTAAGGACTTACAGACAGCCAAAATGTCTGATTGTAATTATATAGTTTTAGGTAATAGTATGTATTGATGCATCTTTGATTAGAGCTCCCTATAGAAAGCGCAGAACCTTCAGTGAAGTACTTCATCAGAATGGTGAGATTCACAGATTCACAGCTATAAGTCGCAGTAATTATGATGCTGTTGATTATGATGCATTTGTATTGCTCAAGTCTTAATCGGACCAAAGTTGGTGAATTAGCTGAGTTGATGCTGGTTTGCAGGTGAGTCTTTTCTGCTATTTTTAGCAGCAGCGTTGATGCCGTCATAGAAAGGCTGTTTTTCTACATATTGTCAGATCTGAAACAAAAAGGGCACCTGCTTCCTTTTGGGATTCATCGTACATATGGACTCAACACGTATTAAATGCTGATTTTATCCCCACAGGAGATGCAGTTTTGTGTCCTGTTATCTACTTAAAAACACCATTGACTGGTGATAGTGGCAAGTATATACTGTATATGGACATAAATTGTGGATATCTGCAATACACAGAGTTCCGTATTGTACAATACTGAACTGGGCCACTTAGCTGACAGATGAGCACAGGGGATAAGAGATATGGGAAGGCCAGTGAAGATCTCATCTTTGAAGCTACATTATCCGTTCACACGCTGGTAATATCCAGGATGATGCACTTCAGGGCATATTGAAGAGAAATTTTTGGAGTCATAATTATGACAAATCTCTGTGCAATCACCATCAGACAGATTTTTTCATAACCGCTTATAAATTAATTCAGTCTGCATGTCTGCAACTACTCCAAAGATGATGAAATCCATTGAAAGGATTACCCTACATTTAATTCATGTCTTGACATAGCCATAATGCAGCCTTTAAGGCAACATTTAGAAGAACTGGGGTGAAGCATGTTCATCACATTACGCCATTCACATGGATTTATAAGCATTTCAACTGTCCGGTCAGTTTGTTCTGTCATAAGTGAATATGCCGTAGTCACTACACATTTGAGAATGAAAGCAGATGTAATAAATGACGATAATAATGAAAACATATGCGAGAAAGCTGTCGCGTCAGCATTTACGACAGCATAATACCGAAGAGCAGACATGGTAATGTCATAAAGAATTACGTCTGCTTTAAAGACTCACAGTTTACATTAGCAGTGGTAGTCGTGCAATCATCATTCATCATTTACTGGCAGTTCATTTTTGGACAGCAGAAGTGTCTCCCGCCACCACCTGCTACACTGATAGAGGCTACATAACTCCACGTTGCCTGGAGCAGCACGTTCATATATGAGCTGCAGTCAGACTTTCCATCTCCTGAAGCAAGACAAATCCCTGGTGAGATCTCAACACAGAGAACAAGATGTAAAAGCTTCAGAACAAGCTAAAGAAATATGAGCCAGACCACTCTCCAAACTGACTTCTCACTTCTTTCTCCTGTTCACCTTCCTTCCTTATGCATTCATTAAGTGTTCCCTTTCTTCCTGCTGCAGTCTAGCTGTGATTATGGTCACTGGGCCCGCTTGCTGGTGAGGATCTCCGCCGCAGCCGTCAAGAAGCTGAGCCCACGCCACGAGTTCCTGCCAACAGCTGCTAACCAGACCTGGACTGTCAATCACGTTTTTACCAAACTATTCAACACAAACACATCGGAGAAGTTGCCCAAGAAGACAAACGTTGTTGGGATTTGGTCGTCCCACCTCACGTTTTAAGGGAGGAGTTTACTAGTATTGCCTTTGGAAAGCTCTCATAAGCTGAAAAATTATAAAGATGATATATCATACACATTTGAGCCCAAGCTAGCACTATAGTTAACAGGCTTTTAACATCTTGGTTTTTGTCGGCTAACTTTGTCATTGTCTTAGATCCTAAACACGCAGTAATCCACTCCTTAAGGATCATAGTTGATCACTGCCAACTCTCTCAAACAGCCAATTTTATATATGAAGACATTTTAGGCATAAAAGTGGTAATGCAAGTCAATAGGTTTCAGAGACTTTGTGAACACCGTTTCAATAACTATTGTTTCATTTTCACAATTAAATATATAAAAATACCTTCTTGCAAGAGATAATGTTTTTAGAATTACATCCCAGATCTCTACAGAAATCTGAAAGGTATTTTTCTCCTGAGCTCCCAAAGGGTGGCAGAGATTAAATCAAATCTCCTTTGTGATGTATCAAAGAGTAGAAGCTTCTCTTGAGAGCAGATGACTATGTTAATGCACAAAGTTAAGTGAATCTCAGGGCATTGAAGTATTCTTTTATTCTCTTCTGTAAGATGTTTTGGCGCACAAATAATATATGTGAATACACTTTCTATCCCTTCTATACTTCAAAAGAAACAGGTAATGCTCGCCGCATAAGAAATGGGACTTGGTTGGAATGAGCGCCCTCGTCTGTACGTAAATGGCTGTCGGTGTGTTGTGTGTGTGTCCACGCACAGGATATGTGGAGGATATTCACCATTTGCTTCAGGAATGGCAGCTTGTTTGTGTCACCAAGGTCTGTTTCTAACCTCAAATATGAGGAACAGCAATCGGGCACAGGCGGCTTGTTATCCCTTGTTGTCTCAGAGGGGCTTCTCTGTGTAGTTATTGATTCCAGGGATGGGATCAGGTGGGCAGGTGTCATGTGCCAAGCTGCGAACCCCAATCATCTCACTTTTAAAAACCGGGCTTCACCCCCAGCGCCCTGTCCAATCACACGCACGTTTAGTCAGAATGGGAACTCTGGTACTCGTTCAAGAATTCTGCTAAATCGGGATGTGATCCCTGTCATGTGATTAATGTCTGACTGATGCCCTTTAATGTAATTTTCTGTTCTACAAAGGCTGCAATGCTGCAGCGTATATACAGCATCTTATACAGCTTTAAATGCTATTATATATTTATGAAATATACAAGGATAGTTACCAAGACATGACAAGATGGTATGGAATAGAGTGACTAATATAGGAGCAACAGGGGTTTGGAATCGTGTCCAAGGACACTTTGGCAGGCTGACGGTGGTGGATGAGCTTTCCAATCAGATCAGAACACTCTTCCAAACCACATACTGACATGATTCTTCTTCTGAATAGGACAAAAGCTGGAACTTGATAGAAAATTTGGTCAGTATGATAAGCATTAATATATTCAAAGGCTATGGAAACTGGAACTGTTGACCTTCACCTAAATAAACAGTGGAAAATGTAGAAGAAAAAAAGAAATCTCGGAGTCTGAAGACAATAAAAATAATCCTGTGATATGACTGACCTTCACTAGCTCAGTCCAACCTGTTAATAATGAATTATAGCCAAGCAGGTAACAGTGGAATCATTGAATGCCAACAGCGTCTATGCAGGTGGCTCAGCTCCAATAATGATCTTTTGGTAAAAGTGCAGCTGAGAGCATTCTTAAATCAATATTCTTTTCATTATCTGTCTCCTTTGCACTCTCAACCTCTGTTCAACTAGTTTTCAGATGTGTGATGATGCACTCTATGTGTGTGTGTGTGTGTGTAAATGAATGTAAATACACGTAGCTCCAATATCCTGCCTGCATTCCCATCACACAGTTATCTTCATTTCTGTCAGAGCAGCAGCATGATGCAGGATGTAATGACCATTTTCGTGCTGGAACATACGTGCACGTCGTCCCCATTCCCACAGTGCCACAGACATTTCAAATGTAGGCATCAGTTTCCATGAAACTTCCACACGGGCCAGCATACAATGAGCCGAACCTGTTTTTAACAATTACAGGTAACAAATGAAAATGTAACTGTCTTTCAGGTGCGATCGGGCAGCCGTTACAACACCCTCCATCTCTGTGTTAACCTTGGCTCAGTGCACACCAGCCACACTAGCATTACAATCAGTGTGATGGCAGGTGGACAACAACCCTGCTTCACCTCTCGGCCCATTTGTGCACACACACACACGCACACATGGATAGATTATATTTGTTTGTCATTTTCCCAGCAACCTGCTTTCTCTCTCTTTTTTTGCCCCGGCTCCATCTGCTGTGGTTGAGAGGGTTTTAATTTCTGATCCAATCACCGCGCTTTGGATCATAATGTGGCAGCGTACTGCAGCCATAAAGTGCACGGGTGTACTGTCTGTGTGGGCCCAGTGTTAAATGCTACCTGTCCCTGTTAAGCCTGTCTGGCCATGCAGATATCTTCCAGTCACAGGGAATAGGCTCAACTGGAATAGTTCTCATCTGCTCCAGGGAGCACGACCGTGCCTGATAATAAGGTGTTGATAGAGGGCATTAACTTTATGGCTTTTGCTGGCTGATATGCCAACAGACTGTGGGCAAGGGCAGGCTCAGGGAGAGCTTGGCTGATGGTAGTTCCACGCCAACACACATATCAATCATTTGCCTGCGAAATGAATGCACTGAGTGGATTTACTTGCAGATTTGGACGAGGGGGGAGCCCTGTCAGATTAGACTATGTCCTGTAAGGTGTGATTAATGCTGACATGCATGCTAAATCAAAGCCATTTTGTTTGTTGGCTCTAGTTAAATCTAAATAGAACACAAAGCAGGGCAGTGCATCTGGCACAAAGTCAATTACCATCTTCACAACGGGAAACAAAACATTTGGAAGAGCAGAGCTTCTTCTGGGAGTGTTAACAGGGTGACTCCGAACACTGACAAGGTCCTCTTTCAAAGGAGAGGTCGTTACCTCATCCACCGCTTAGCCAGTCTACAGGTGAGGACCACCATCAGCACGACATGAATTTACAGCGCATGGCAGCTTTACTATGGCCACTGCTCTGTTCCAGAGCCATTCTAGTCGAGATGTAATGTTTTACCAATTATTTTGTGATGCATTTTGGTTGGAACATCCCAAAAGTGAGATAATATACAGGAAGTCCATTGTTCATCTGCATTTTTAGTATATTTTACTACATATTTGATATGCACAGTGTGCATATCAGAAAAAGTCACCATCTGCTTGTGTGTCTGAAAGAGCAAGAGAGGGAGAGGAGAGAGAGAGAGAGCGATCAGGTGACTAGAATACATATTTAGCAGTGAAAAGCAGCATGGACTGTTTTTGGATTTTAATCAATCTAACCTGCATATGCAGAGACTTATGCCGAGCAATTCTCTGCATCACTAATGTGCCGAGGCACAATAGGTTGTCCAGGCTGCGACTGTTTCAAATGCTTTCAGATAGACCCCCATTAGTGATGAATTACAGGCTTCTGACACGTGAGAAGCAGAAACAAAGCAAAGGCCAGGTTGTTCCAGAAGCACAGTAATTCTGCATACAGTTGGCATTTCCTGTCCAACACCCATGACACAGCAAAACTTGTGTAACCTTTGTAAACTTGCGTAAACAGTTCACCATTGCAAGAGATTTTCCTCCCTGTTTGGCAGCAAATACAATGTTTTGTGCTCTTTTTGCTGTTCAGAAAGATGATCTGTCTACCATTTTTAATCCTGAATTATTTTCCATGAGGGAGGCTGTGGAGATATTTGATCTTCTACAAATAAACAACTGAGATGAGAATTGATGACAGAGAAGCAGGAGTGCTGTTGAGGAAAGAATGCACGATAGGGCAAGTGCCATGAGACACTGGATAGGTTTGAGCGCAGGCACACAAAAAAGAACCCAAGAACAAACAAAGGAAAAGAAAAAAAATCAACAAAGGACAGACAAAATACCCTGATAAGATGTCCGGGAAGCACTGCCACTGCCGAGAGATCGGTGACAACCCAAGCCGGGAGAGAACATGGCACTTTGTGTTTATCACTGTACTGCCATCATTAGAAATCACACAGATTAGCCTTGACATTCTCACAGATGAGCCTGGTAACAAAGGGACTGAGTTATTAACATGCTAATGTGCACCAAAAGAATTCCGCATGCCTCTTTCATCCAGACTTAAGCCCTTTATTCTGCTGAAAGGCACATACTGCAGATAATACCTTTGTGAGTCACCTGTATGCATTTAGCTGTGTGTGTGTGTGTGTGTGTGTGTTAGTCAGTGAGAGAGCGAGCGAGCAAGAGAGAGAGAGAGAGAGAGAGATATTTCATGCTCTTATCAAAAAAATATGTTGGGTCAGTTTCTTTTTAAAGTAGTAATATATACCGGTACATACAAAATGCAACATTTCAGTGCAGATAACATGTGAAGGTTGTTCCCATTTAGGTTGTCAATACTGCATTGGTGTAGCAAGGATAAAATGAGCTATGCCGTGGAGGCATTGTGAGCTTTGAAGGACAAATCAATGCTGTTTGGTGTGTTGAGATCTAGTTAGAGCTTTGTGCCAGTCAGGCTACGTGCTATGTTAAGACACCAACCTTATATCATATCATTGCCACAAACACACCACCCCCTCCATGCAAACTGGTGGCAACATTATTATAATGGTTGTCTTCTCTGTAGCAGAAGTAGCAGCTAAAATAAATGCACTGACACTAATAACACATGTGCATTTCTAATGTATCAACTTATTAAGAATTAAAGAAAAAACTTTCAAAAAGGCACTTTGCTTTTACTCATGATATATTCAAGGGGTAAATAATTTGTACAGGTGTTATCTTTGTAGTGTAAAATGTAAATACAGTCGGAGAGCATCTTGCACCTTGAGGAGCTTTCGTGGGATGAGCTGGCAGATGCATTCACAAACAACTCCATTTGATCGTTGAAAGTCGCTCTCTGAAACAGGCTTGGAACAGGCTGTTGAAGTGCATTCATTAGTCACAATCTGTGTTCCCAGAAGAGCCTGCTGATCATTACACTCTGGAGACTAATGGTAAATGATAAAATAAGAGATGAGGTTAGATTAAACTGAAGGCTAAATGTAAAATTAGTGGTGACATACGATGAGGGTCTGAGCTGAAATGAAATGAGTGGAAATATAAGTCAATATAAAAGCTCCACAGAGCTGAACAAGTATGTTTTTGTGTGTGTGTGTGTGTGTGTGTGTGTGTGTGTGTGTTTTCAGTTTAATGATTGACATCTGAGCAAGACTGCTAGAAAAACTAAAAGATAAAAATGTTCAACTGTCCACCGGCAGCCATTTGAACTGATCATTAGGCATCTTTCCAGCATTTTCCAGATACTGCTCCTTCTTCATTGGCCCCTCTTTTTCTCACAAGATGGCAGTGTATCTCTTTTTTTTCCCCCCCAACTTGAACGGGAACGAACTTTTCGAACGCAATCAGATCTCCTGCTTCGGTCTTTCAAATGAACAAAGCATCATTGGAGGGCAGAATGTAGGGTCTTTCGATCTTAATAATGCTCTGCAAAGAGATGTTTGCAGTCTTTATCGATCGAGCAGCACGTGCTGAACGAGAAACAATGCTTTGCTTGTGTGTGGGGGTGGGTCGGTAGAGTGGATGTCATTTTTGGGCATTTATGCAGATAGATGGTGTTTATGTAGGCGCACATGTGCTTCAATTGTGTTTTGAGTGATATACAAGCACCATTGTCTCATGTTACTCTGCATTGAACGTTTCTGCTTCATCTATTGTTCACACAGTTGGATCCTTTTGTTGAAAAGGAGGACAACACAGTCCAAATCCCTTGCTGCCATTCGATGGCTGGAAAAGGATGTGTTATTCCAGAGGCCTCCAAATGCAATTCTTCAAATACGAGTCTAATCCTCACCAGGCTTCTCATTTTCCAGGCTAAATGAGAATTAAAAGCCTTTTAGCAAAATAAAGTATTGCTCAATCCACTTTACGACAATTATGGTCTTTGAACACATCGTCAGTGATGACTAAGAACGTGTGATCCATAATGTTGCGGGGCGTCGAGGTAAAATGATACGGTGAAAGACAGAATATCAGCACGCTAGGAAGACAAGGCAAACTCCTGGAAAAGATTAAAAAGAGAAAGAGAAGAGAGGCAGGAATTTAGAAGGAAAAGAGATACGAAACTGAATTTATGCAATGGGTTGACGTACACACGTTACTGTTCCTTATACTGGAGGCTCAGTGGTCTTTTTACACTTTAAATCAAAAATGAAAATATCATAAATTTAAATTAATGAAGAGAGAGTAAACTTGGAGAGAGATACACCACCTCTCCTAAACACCCAAACTGACCATGATAGATCCGCACAACACCATCCATCCACAACAGCAAACCTAAACTTCATTATCTTGCTCTGAATATTTAATTCCAACATTCTGTATAGTGAAATGCTGTAAAATGGCCCACACTCCGTTCAACCCCACCCTGGGTGCCTTTAGCTTCAAATGTGGAGAGATTTAAACTGAGGTAAAGCTAAAGACTAGGCTCAGCATGACATTGAAATCCTGTATGTTGCTGAAGTGCATCTTTGCAGGTCAAAATCATTCAGGACTGACAAAAAAGTGAGGAGAGGAGAGGAGGAGGAGGGGGAGGAGAGGGAGAGGAGAGGAGAGGAGAGGAGAGGAGGGGAGAGAGAGGAGAGGAGGAGAGGAGAGGAGAGGAGGGGAGAGGAGAGGAGAGGAGAGGAGAGGAGGGAGAGAGCGAGGAGGGGAGGAGAGGAGGGGGGAGGAGAGGAGAGGAGAGGAGAGGAGGGAGGAGAGGAGAGGAGAGGAGGGGAGAGGAGAGGAGAGGAGGAAGGAGGGGAGAGGAGGGGAGGGGAGAGGAGAGGAGAGGAGAGGAGAGGAGAGGAGGGGAGGGGAGGGGAGAGGAGGGGGGAGGAGAGGAGAGGAGAGGAGAGGAGGGGGAGAGGAGGGGGGAGGAGAGGAGAGGAGGGAGAGGAGGGGGAGGAGAGGGAGAGTCGAGAGGGGAGGGAGGAGGAGGGAGAGAGAGGAGGGGAGAGGAGGGGAGGAGAGGAGAGGAGAGGAGGAGGAGGGGAGGAGGGAGAGGAGAGGAGAGGAGAGGAGGGGAGGAGGAGAGGAGGAGAGGAGAGGAGGGGAGAGGAGGGAGAGGAGGGAGAGGAGAGGAGAGGAGAGGAGGGGAGGGGAGGGGAGGGGAGAGGAAAGGAGAGGAGAGGAGAGGAGAGGAGAGGAGAAGAGAGGAGGAAAGGGGAGAGGAGAGGAGAAGAGAGGAGAGGAGGAAAGGGGAGAGGAGGGAAGAGGAGAGGAGAGGACGATAGGGAATAAGGTGGAGCGTAACCACCACAGGAGAGGAGGGGGAGAGAGAGGGGGGAGGAGAGAGGAGGGGAGGGAAGGGGGGAGAGGAGGGGGAAGAGAGGAGGGAGGGAAGGGGGGGAGAGGCGGGGGGGGGAGGAGAGGAGAGGAGAGGAGAGGAGGGGCAAGGAGAGGAGGGGAGGGGAGGGGAGAGGAGGGGGGAGGAGGAGGAGAGGAGGGGAGAGGAGAGGAGGGAGAGAGGAGGGGGAGGAGAGGGAGAGGGGAGAGGCGAGGAGAGGAGAGGAGAGGGAGAGGAGGAGGAGAGGAGGGGAGAGGAGAGGAGAGGAGAGGAGGAGGAGAGGGAGGGGAGAGGAAGAGGAGAGGAGAGAGAGGAGGGGAGAGGAGGGGAGGAGAGGGAGGGGGGGGAGGAGAGGAGCAGGAGGGGAGGAGAGGAGAGGAGGGGAGAGGAGAGGAGAGGAGAGGAGAGGAGGGAGGGAGGGAGAGGAGGAGGGGGAGGAGAGGGAGAGGAGAGGAGAGGAGAGGAGAGGAGAGGAGAGGAGAGGCGGGGAGAGGAGAGGAGAGGAGGAGAGGAGAGGAGGGGAGGGAGAGGAGAGGAGAGGAGAGGAGGGGAGAGGAGGGGGAGGAGAGGAGGGGAGGAGAGGGAGGAGGGGAGGAGAGGAGAGGAGAGGAGAGGGGCAAGGAGAGGAGGGGAGGGAGGGGAGAGGAGGGGGGGAGGGGAGGGAGGGGAGAGGAGAGGGGGGGGGAGGAGAGGAGGGGGGAGGAGAGAGGGAGAGGAGAGGAGAGGAGAGGAGAGGAGAGGAGAGGAGGGGAGGAGAGGAGAGGAGGGGAGAGGAGAGAGAGGAGAGGAGAGAGGGGAGAAGAGGAGGGAGGAGATGAGGGAGAGGAGAGGAGAGGAGAGGAGAGGAGGGAGAGGAGGGAGATGGAGAGGAGAGGAGGAGAGGAGAGGAGAGGAGGAGAGATGGAGAGGAGAGGAGAGGAGAGGAGGGGAGAGGAGGGGGAGGAGAGGAGGGGGAGGAGAGGAGAGGAGAGGAGGAGGAGAGGAGGAGAGGGAGAGGAGGAGAGGAGAGGAAGGGAGAGGAGAGGAGAGGAGAGGAGGGGAGAGGAGGGGCGGGAGAGGATGAGGAGAGGAGAGGAGAGGAGGAAGGCGGGGAGGGCGCAGGGGAGGAGGATTGGGGGATGAGAGGGGAGAGGAGAGGAGAGGAGGAGAGGAGAGGAGGGGGAGGAGAGGAGAGGAGGGGAGAGTGCGGGGGAGGAGCGGGAGAGGAGAGGAGGAGGGGGAGAGGAGACGAGGGGGAGAAGGAGAGGAGGGAGAGGAGGGGGAGGAGAGGAGAGAGAGGAGAGGAGAGGAGAGGAGGGGAGGAGAGGAGAGGAGAGAGAGAGGGGAGAGGGGAGAGGAGGGGAGAGGAGAGGAGAGGAGAGGAGGGAGGGGAGGGGAGGGGAGAGGGAGAGGGAGAGGAAAGGAGAGGAGAGGAGAGGAGAGGAGAGGAGAAGAGAGAGGAGGAAAGGGGAGAGGAGAGGAGAAGAGAGGAGAGGAGGAAAGGGGAGAGGAGGGGAGAGGAGAGGAGAGGAGGACGATAGGGAATAAGGTGGAGCGTAACCACCACAGGAGAGGAGGGGAGAGGAGGGGGGAGGAGAGGAGGGGAGGGAAGGGGGGGAGAGGCGGGGGGGAAGAGAGGAGGGGAGGGAAGGGGGGGAGAGGCGGGGGGAGGAGAGGAGAGGAGAGGAGAGGAGGGGCAAGGAGAGGAGGGGAGGGGAGGGGAGAGGAGGGGGGAGGAGAGGAGAGAGGAGAGGAGGGAGAGAGGGGAGGAGGGGAGAGGAGGGGGAGGAGAGGGAGAGGAGAGGAGAGGAGAGGAGAGGAGAGGAGAGGAGAGGAGAGGAGGGAGAGGAGGAGGAGAGGAGAGGAGGAGAGGAGAGGAGAGGGAGAGGAGAGGAGAGGAGAGGAGAGGGAGAGGAGAGGAGAGGAGGAGGGAGGAGAGGAGGGGGAGGAGAGGAGAGGAGGGAGGAGAGGGAGGAGGAGGAGGAGAGGAGAGGAGAGGAGGAGGGAGAGGAGGGGAGAGGAGGGGGAGGAGAGGGAGAGGAGAGGAGAGGAGAGGAGAGGAGAGGAGAGGAGAGGAGGGAGAGGAGAGGAGAGGAGGAGAGGAGAGGAGGGGAGAGGAGAGGAGAGGAGAGGAGAGGAGGGGAGAGGAGGGGGAGGAGAGGAGGGGGAGGAGGAGAGGAGGAGGGAGGAGAGGAGAGGAGAGGAGAGGAGGGGAGAGGAGAGGAGAGGAGGGGAGAGGAGGGGAGGGGAGGGAGGGGAGAGGAGAGGAGAGGAGAGGAGAGGAGAGGAGAGGAGGAGGAGAGAGGAGGGGAGGGGAGGGGAGGGAGGGAGAGGAGGGGGAGGAGGAGAGGAGAGGAGAGGAGAGGAGGGGAGAGGAGGGGGGAGGGAGGAGGAGAGGAGGGGAGAGAGGGGGAGGAGGAGGGGAGGGAGAGGGAGAGGAGGGGAGGGAGGAGGAGAGGAGGGGAGAGGAGAGGAGGGGAGAGGAGGGGGAGGAGAGGAGAGGAGAGGAGAGGAGAGGAGAGGAGGGGAGGGAGGAGAGGAGAGGAGAGGAGAGGAGGGAGAGGAGAGGAGAGGAGAGGAGAGGAGGGAGGGGAGGGGAGAGGAAGGGAGAGGAGAGGAGAGGAGAGGAGAGGAGTAGGAGGGAGGGAGGGAGGGGAAAGGGGAGAGAGAGGAGAGGAGAAGAGAGGAGAGGAGGAAAGGGGAGAGGAGGAAGAGGAGAGGATGAGGACGATAGGGAATAAGGTGGAGCGTAACCTCTGAAGGAAAGGAGAGGAGAGGAGAGGAGAGGAGAAGAGAGGAGAAGGAAAGGGGGAGAGGAGAGGAGAAGAGAGGAGAGGAGAGGAGGAAAGGGGAGAGGAGGGAAGAGGAGAGGAGAGGACGATAGGGAATAAGGTGGAGCGTAACCTCTGATGACCTTGTATGTCAGAAAAACTTTAAAATTGACTCTTGATTGAATGGGCAGCCGGTCCAGGAGTCATGCAATCTTATTTTTCATGATACAGATAATGTAGGCAAGAAACAAACAAACAAACAAACAAACAAACAAACAAAACATTTGCTCCATGTGAGCCATCATAGCAGTCACACAGCCCGACTGTGATGGCAGAATCGTCTGCCTTCCCAGCAGGTTCTCAGCAGGGACATATACGGTTTAACAAGTCCCATCTAACTAGGAAGCGCTAACCACTGTACGAACAGAGCACATGTCTTCCTTCTCCTCTCTGAGCTCATAACGAGTACAGGCGAACGCAGGTGAAGTACAAAACTGAATCGTGGGATGAAAACAACAGATGTAAGGCGTCGGAAGAAGAAATGAGGAATGTGCAGAGGGAATAGTTTCAGGCAGAAAATGTATCCAAAGGCAACGTAAAGGTTTCAGTTTGAATCAAGGTAGACAACATGTGACAGGAAACATCAGGACATTAAACTCCTGGAGGCAGGAAAGGACTGGACACAGGTGTCACACAGGCAGGAAGAAAGGGAAATCACATGACATCAACCTAAAGCAGCAACCGCGTGCATTTTTGAAAAGAAACAACAGTCGTACGCTTCATAAGCTGCAGCCTCTTTTTAGGTGGGTTTCAGTAAAATGCTGAATTTGAAGCCTTCAGAAAAAAGGGACACAGCGGGCGTCAACCCTGGCTTTAGAAGAAGCTCTTTGTCTCCAGTCGTGAACCTTACAAGGAAAGGTCAGAGATAAGGTTATTCACTACTTGCAGTGCTACAGGGAAACCAAGATGAATCCTGACCCAGAGAGATGGAATAGTAATCTGACTTCCACCTGCCGCATATTACACCATGAGAACGTGACCTCTTTATAATATTATCCTGAACACCTTCTAATCCCTTCCAGAGCCTTCTATACCTCCTTTTCTTTCTCTTTTGTCTATTTCTACTTTGCTCAGTAAGCCATCCACATACATCCTCAGCTAGTGGCCATCAGTCGGAAAACCGTGTATCGACTTTTGAAGATAGATGCTTGCTTATTATTTTCCTACAGCCCCAAAATATCCAGACACACATGGTCCAGAGACTCGTGGCTTTATTGATTAACCATTAAAAGGCTGGTTAGCCTTTGGCTGCGTGTTCTTTAGAGTAGAATTGTGTCGGTGGGGAGTTTTTGCTCTGTTTACTGTAACACTTGACTGTTTAAATGGACAGACTGGACTCCTGAGAGACTTTTCAAAGTGATTGTCTTCACGACGTGCACTACTGCTGCTTGTCGTCAGCATCCATCTTCATGTAGATACAAACTATAATGAATGCTGCAACAGTAGCAACACAATCCAACCATCCATACTCCTCTATTGTTTATTAGCATTGCCGGTTGGTGATCCAACACTAAACAAGGATTTATTACGTTTCAAACAGTGAAGATTCAGAAACATCTAGATTTCATGCAAACATTAATCTACAGTCTAATGATACTGTAATGAAATAATTTAAATACTGAAGGGAGGGAGAGAAATACAGAGAGAAACCCTCTGTTTAAGTGAAAAACCCCTTTTAACAAACATACGGCTCATCCTTTGATGATTTAAAAATAATGATTCAAATCAACAGACAAACAGTAGGGTTGTGATTCCACTCAGCTCAGTGGATGGATGGACAGGACGCTGTAACCTCAAGCTGAACCGGCTGGACACAAAGTTAATTCAGGAGGGAATTGTTGTCGGCGTCGGGGTTGTTCCATTAGAAATCATCCCATGATGGAAGTCCCTCCTCGGCCAGTTGATAATCACTTTGCACAGCACCTCTGACCGGAGACAGGGGAGCATTATAAAAGCCATCACATCCTCTCTGTTCCCTCCTCACTCCCCTCGGTGCACTCTGCAGACTGAAACTTGGCAGAAATGCAAATAATCCTGTCAATATCATCCTCCTCTCACATCCCACAGCCCCCAACCCGGCAAATAAGTCATGCTCATTTGCTGAAATGGAGGGCTGTGACCTGGGCTGCCTATCACACCACATATTGCCTCTCCTCAGTCACTTTGGGGGAAGGTCTGACACCTCAAATAAGAGATGGGAGAGGAAAGAGAAAAACAGAGGGCTCCGTCTTTAGTTGGATAAAAAATACCAGCATTTTGGCTGCTTTTAGGATTTAACTGAAAATCCTTATCTGATACCTGCTCTAATTGTATAGAATAATGGAATTTAGCCTTAATTTTCTATTATGCTACTCAATTTTGGCGGAGATTTCCCTCTTCCCCTTCTGTATCTGCATTCGCGTGAAAGTTTTCCGACTCTCTCTGCGCCAAAGACGCAGCTGTGCCAGAGCGTACAGGAGTTGGATGTGACGCATCTGCCACAGCCTGTCTTTAAGTCATTTTAGAGATTTTCAAACCGATTTAGGCGTGAGCGCCGGATGAGCGGCTCAAAGACATTTCATATTCATTATCAGATGGCGCTCGTTTACAGCCACTCTCGTATGATTACGGTTAGTGTCCCTGACATGATTTTTACTCCATCAGCCTTTGGATTTCTGGCTGGGACTTTTTTTCCCCCTGGTATATGATGAAACTCCCTGCAGCTGCACGACAGCGGCGCAATACATATCATTACAGGACAAAAGAGACATCGCTCAAGGTGGAGAAACTCCATACACACTTGTAATTTATTGCTGTGATTTGTTCTGACTTATGAAGACATCGGTGGGTCCCATCTATTGCATATACACAACCTATTTCATCTTCATCTCACCCTGCCGCTGCTTTTTCCCCGGCTCTGCCTTTAGATTTTGCATGCTGCTGTTATGCGCACCCTTTCGGCTCCCTATCATGCCAGTGTGATCATCAGCCTTTTGGTCTGAAACTCATCAGCCTCCAGTGGGATCACCCCTATTTAGGACTCCAGGGGGTGAAGTTAGAACCCTTTCAATCACATAGTCTTTGCATAGAATTTACGAAGCGAAGGATCCCCAAGAAGCCTTTTGTCATTGCCATCGTCTGTACATGTAGTTTTTTTCCTCCAAAGTTTCTTTTCCACTCAAACTGTCAAAATTTAAAAAAACAAAAACAACTTTCAGACAAAATGAATTTTCTTTAACAGCTTCAATAAAATAATACGAGATTCTATCAGTCAACAAGCTTATTAGAACGGGAAACTGACCTGCACAGAGCCAAATGAAATAAAGCTGCTAACCCAGCTCAGTGGTATCCTAGTTTAAACATGACATCGACGCCATTTCGGCAGGTGCTCGCCAACGGCCCCTGAGCTTTAGGAGCCGCACAAATTGTGCAAAGCAGGGAGACAGAGTGTGTGAGGGGCGTCTGTGTGACTGTCTGACCATGCAGATGAGGGAGGGTTGATGGGGTAACCATTGTTTCTCAGGCACCGTGCCTTCAGAAACAGCCCAATCTTCACCTTGGAACAACAGGAGACACGACAGCCATACGGTCCCTCTGCTGCTGGTTAATTGTGCACGACATTTCTATGGAGAGGCTGCTCCAAGGCCACGTCTACCCTCTTCCTCATCACTGCGCTGGTGCTAAAAACGGGATATGCCATCTCGTTTATTCAGAGGATTCAGGGTTAGAAATTTATTTTTAGATCAATTACGTATTATCCATCTTACAAAAATACATGTAAGATATATACATGCCATGTTCTTTGACATAAAAGCCCCGAGAGGTTGACTGTAGGGAATAACCACCATCCTGGGATGAGACGACATAATCAGCACAGGCAGTTTTCACATGTTCAACATTTACCATTAACATTTTACGCAGCGTGTTGAGGAGGTGGCTCATCTATTACTATTCTAAACATTTCTTCAGGAAGTTCATTAGTAAAGTTACAGAGGAGCATTAATGTATGTGCATAAATGTGGAACACATCCAAGAATAACTCCTTAAAGTGCACAAAAGAATTTGCTGGCTTAAACTGCTGGTGGAAAGTAACGTCATGGGTTTAACCTTAACAATAACGCGACGATAGGCAGATCAAAGTCCCTGACCTATTTTCTCTTGCCTAATTCAATCTAGTCCAAATTTACCTTGAGGGAAAGAAGAAAGAGTCCCGGAAAGGGGAGGAATCCTCTGGGAGGAAGTGTGATGTTGGGGAAGATGCTCTAAACATCAATCGCAGTTAAAAAAAAAAAGTGGCACAGGTAGGACACCCCCACCACAATGGTAGTGCTCATCAAACATTAACAACAAGGACAAATACTATTGAGAAAATCCGGCGCTTGGAGAGCACTGATGATGAAAAGCCCCCAAATGTATCTGACAAGGAGTAAATATTGAATTGAAAGATAAACAAGGTGACTGTCC
This sequence comes from Takifugu rubripes, assembly GCF_901000725.2. Classification (NCBI taxonomy): domain Eukaryota; kingdom Metazoa; phylum Chordata; class Actinopteri; order Tetraodontiformes; family Tetraodontidae; genus Takifugu; species Takifugu rubripes. The sequence continues at coordinate 3,560,465 of NC_042297.1, read as the reverse complement.
TTCATTATTCATGCCAATAGGGACACAAGGAAACGTGACACAAACACAACAACCTTTATCTGTCTGCTGCTGTCATATCGGCAAAGAGCAGCCAGGTCACGGCACATCCACCCCTTGCCTGCCTTTAGATAGTTTTGTCTTGGATTGTTTTTTGTTTTTTTTTGTACGGCATAATAGCATCCAAAAGTGGCAGGGGAAACACCTGCATTTTCAAGATTATCTCATTTTATTGCTTTTGCAATTCCAATTCTAATGACATCGCCGAAGGACAAAGGGTTCCCTGAGCGGGCCACTGAGCACCATCCATTTCTATTCACACCATGGAGACAGGTTTTGCTGGCTGTCCCGCATTCAGCCAATAATAACAGATCCCTGCTGGGAACACAATACCCACCACTCTTTAACACCTTATTGATACAATACACGGAAAGATGAAGAAAAAAAGTGTCGGGGACATCCACCCAGCCGACTGTCCACCCACCATTCCATATGTCCATTCATCACCCCCTCCCAAAAAATGTTACTGTATGAAACTAGAGAAACGTATGTGCTGCGTCATTAAAGGCTGAAACAGGCCTTACGGTGAAATAATGAAGCATGTGATTGTTGGTAAATACAGAAGAAAAAGACGCCGTTTAAAAGCAGAAATTAACTGCTGCAAATGTTCCATTAATGGAAAAAACACATCATTGTTTTGCCATGGGCTCATTCAATAGGATTTTATTGCACCATCTTCTTATCGAGGTTTAATTGCATTCCATTGAACAATTATTGCCACCAGCTGTTCATCTCCACAAGCTCGTAATAATCAGGTAATGGTTGTTTGGATTTATACTTGCGTCTGTGACTTCGCTAAGCTTCATTTATTTAGTCAATCTGACACCTTATGACCCAAAATTATGTCACTTGAAGGGTATTTTTTTATTTTAAACAAATATTTGTCCATCAAAGTTAACATTTTAGCAATGGCCATTTTCGGTTGCAAAAAAGTTGGAGCGTTTAGGATACGTACAAGTACAGATATCTGCCGCCATGCATGTAAGTGGTTCTCAAAAGTAGCTGCTACTCTGTTTTAGCTGACAGTCACATTCAATCTGCAAGTAGGAGCAGTTGAAGTAGCACTAAATAGCACTGCAGAATTCTGCCAGTGAATGTCTGAGAAGACGAGCTTACCTGGGGAAGCTGGAACAAAGGTCCATTAAGAAAGTTGAAAACCTGTCTGGAAGGATGAGACAAAACTCTGTGATAGGTAGTTAAAATGTGTCCTCATGACTAAGTTTTATTAAGACTCTTACCTTGTACAAGGTGTGAACCGCACACATGGTTATTATTATTTTATATAATACTGCATGCGCATATATAACCATCGTGTGCCTGTTCCTTGATATGGATAACAGTGGATTGTCCTTGTCTTGATGTTAGTAAATCCTGCTGCACAGCAGTCGGAGCCACGACTGAGTAACATCTTATTTAGATAAAACAACTGTTGGGCGTTTGGAGATGAGAGTAATAGTTAGGATTAGTGATCACGTGTAAAATGTCCCCTTTGGCATCCACACAGGTTGCTAACAGAAGCCGGTGACATTCAGCGCGAAAGGCAAAAGACAAATCAAATCAAATCAAATCAATCTTTATTTATATAGCGTCTTATACAATCAAAATTGTTTCAAGGCGCTTTCCAGAATCCCAGGGCCTGACCCCAGACAAGCAACAGTGGCAAGGAAAAAACTCCCCTTTAACAGAAAGAAACCTTGAGCAGGACCATGACAAATGATGCTGCAGGTTCTTCCCATTTACACTAAATGCTAATGGTCATTGAAGAGGAAAAACGATCTTTTCTGCTAAGCGGAAACTTTTATACTCCGAGCACATTAGCAGAGAGGCTTTCAGGAGTTGTGGTTCAAGCTTTTGGTTTAATTGCCTGGAAAATACATGTGGATATTGGTGATTCTGCGAGCAGACTCCTGTTATGGTTTGTATAATTATATTCTCCACAGCCAGAACATTAATATAGAACCCAAACCTTTTGCCGGCATTGGCTCCCCAGTAAAGTAAGACGTGTCACACAGATGGCAGCTGCCATCACCAGTCTGCTCATTAGCTACGGATTTCCTCTTATATATTCCAGTTTCATTTCTTGGGCACCCCAGCACATGATCACAAACACAGCACATCCACTCTGCCTGTAGTTGTATTAAAGAATATAAACTGTAATCAGCTTAATTTTACACGACACACACAGAAAACCTGACTGTTGTGGAAGATTTGATGAATGTTGTCTGCCAATATTATTTTCTTAATCTGGGCCTGATACCAAGGCCTCACACACACACACACACACACACACACACACACACACACACACACACACACACACGTGTGCGCACACACATTCTGTAGCTTGGCAGCCATTGACACAGTTGTAATCTTCCTCATCATTAAACTGACCCCCTGCTGTGAGAGTACGAGGGGCAGCGTGACCCCAGTCCCTGCCAGCATAACCTTCCCGAAATCATCATTCCCGTGGCGGTTACGCCATCCAACCGCCATTGTTGCCTACCTCCATAGTCTCCTTCTGTGTGCACAGCCAGTGTTTAACTTACAGTCATTAGCTGGAAGTGGCCAAGTGTCCAAGTTCAAACCAGCCTGGACCGGCATGTGACCAGCATGTAATGGCAGAAAGTCTCCCTACAACTTTGGGAACTATCTCATTCAAATGTGGGTCATTTATAATCACGTAGCTTTGAGATATATCTATATCTGGTCTTATGCAAAGTGCACTGACCTGATTAGGTTTATGGTAGAATCAACGTATACTTGTGTGAACGTTCTTTGTTTTATTTCAGAATAAGGACTTATTAAATGTGATCATCACAATGAAGATAGTTGTTTTTTAACAGATGTGTTTTCTCTATGCGGGTGGGTTGTTTGCAGGTCGCTTAGCGGGTAATTCAGAGGCCTGATCATATATGGAGGTTTTCATAACATGGAGGACCTTTCCAGGGTTTTCTCCATTTAGTGCCACATTCCCTCACGTTAGCCTTCAAATCCCCAGACCTCCTTAACAGTCCTCCTTGACATACTGAGTTTTCATTTGCATTTTTCCTTCATAATATACATTTCTTGCCTCTCTCGGTCTCTTCTTCCCAGAGTACTCCACTTAGCCCTGGGCTCCACTTACTGATCCTTCTGATCAGGCAAGCAAGCAAACAAACAAAAAAGAAACCAGCGACGTCTTCATCGCATGCCAAGGCGCCCCTTGATGTTTCTTCCCATTTTGTTGTCGCTGTGCAGTTTTGGGCAGCTGCCTGTGTGCAGCCTGGCAAATCTATAGCGGGGGTCTTTTGTTTTGTCCGTTTTCCTGGAGGCTGCACGCGCTCATCTCCACGTTCTCGCTGCTCGGTCGTACATTTATAGCCCAGCGAACACTCACTCCAGCTCCCTCTCAGGCCAACTAATTATGGACTTTGATTATTCCCATTTTGTTTTAGTGAGCGCGGCACCGTCGCCAACGGGCGGGCCGGCAGAAAGGCCAGCACCATTGATTGTCTCAGTTTCGGGCCTAATTGAGCCAAATGGGAATGGTTGTTGCCAGAGTTCGCTCTTCTCTAGTGTTTACATTCTGATCCACAAGAGAGACATTCATTACGGCCTCACTGAAAACTCCTCTAGACATGTTCACAAACACACACATGCACTCACATTTGCAGTGTATTGATGAAGGGTGGAAGATGTCAGTGGGTTGCTCTCACTGCTGGGTCTGCTGGTGCTACTGGGAATTCAACGTGTTTTCTAATGGTGTTCGAGGCATCATTTGACCAAGTTCTCAGCATCACAGTGTGAACATCTTTGCCACTCTCGTGTACACACTGCCTCGTAATTGGTTACAAGCGAGCATGATGTGGAGATTTGTTGTGGGGCTGAATCATTAAAATTCATCTGTGTGAAGTTGCTTTCCCAGACATGTCAATTGTGGTCAAATTATCTGCGATAACACACAAAGGGCTTCTCTCTGAGCATTTCATCACAGCTAATGCTCCTCAACATGGGTTTCATGAATCCGTTGTCCTTGTGGTATAAGGGCAGATACTCTAATTAACGAGAAATGCATTTAAAGAGAAGCTAGTTTTTTAGAAAATGTTTGTCTAATACTTGGCATTATATGTCGAGGTCATACAAGTTCCAATTAAACACATCAAATATCACATAACAGCATATGTCACTTTATCTTAATGTACACAGCCTAGAATATTTTCCCATAAATGAAGACAAAATATTTCCATTTAATAATGTTTAGTAGGCTTTTATTACATTCTACTGTAAAGTAAGCAACTCATCTGTAGATCACAAAAATCAACATCTGCCATCTTTATCATGACAATACTGTAGTTTACAGAAGAAACACATCCTGCGTTAGATAACAGCCACTGATATAAAATGCAAAATCTCAAGATCGCATCCTCTTTACGCAGAGCGACGCCTTTAATGGAAATTTAAGCTGTATTTGACAATCACCCAGCTGCTTGTCAGTGATAATAAAGACAAAATGCAGCGCCTGATGACAGCGGCACTAAATCCACTGTTGTTGTTGGTAGCTCTGCTAATCATGGAGCTATATATTGTTTTTTTCATTGTTGCAGATAAAGATATCTATTCAAATGGCTATTTATTAGGCGTGTAAAAATGACCAAGGACAAAAGTAAGGGTGAATGGGTGATGGGAGCCTTGTAAATGTCTGATAAACAGCCTGTTTAACATTTATAATCATGGTAATAATGTGTAGAGAAGAGCATTTCTGGAGTCACTGGGTTGGCAGCAGGAAATCCAGCCTGGTGCTTCTCCTGTCAGGAAGTGGACTCATCATTTGTCAGCTAAAGAAATGTTGGCACGTGACTAACATCATGAAGAAATGTAATAAAGACTGGCATTGAAACATTGCCATTGGAAAAACTTGAAATGAAAAGAAAATTGTATTGGCAATGAAACAACTTTTGAAGCTGAAAATTTTCCAGAAAAATTGTTAATAAATAGTTCCAATAGTAAATAAAAATCATTTTTTTGATCTGTTTGGTGGCTTTCTGACAGTTCCCTTTGCTCTTTTTCATTTTTTTTAACACCCTTCCTTTGTTTTTCATGCTCTATATGACAGTACCTCACCTCTGACTCCGACTGACTGTTGACTGGTGAACGGGTTTTATTCATTGCTCTCTGACAAAAGATTTTGCATGTGGATTTTAGATATTCTAAAATACTGAATGTTTGGATGCTGGGTATTTCTGATCTACTGTGAATAAACTTTCTTTCTCTTTCATTTCCTTCTACTCTTCATGCGTAGTTTCATGCTTCTAATGGTATAGAATCCAGGCATTACTGATCACCATTAAATCCTGCTACTCTGTGTTTTGCTAGGTCAACTCCCAAATAGTTTACAGTTATCAGTGCAATGTCAGTTAACGTGTTTGCATGTGTGAACGGGCCACGAAGCAGTTGTCAGAGTCGAATTTTGCTGTAAACCTGCCAAATAATGTCACACAAGCCCCTTGCCGCTTGGAGATTGAGTGGCGAAATCAAATGGAAAAGACGTGTTTTGGTTACTTAGCAACCCCGATTCAAAATACATATGCAGAAATAGCAAGCCCTAAATGCTGACTTCTTTGATCACGGCACTGAAAAGCTAGCATAACAGGTCTCCTGGCAACTCTCTTTACAAAACTGAAAACTGTCAGAATTAATGAATGGAGTGAAATAAAAGAGGAATTAAGCCTATTACTTCAGGCATCAGACTACAGTTATTAATATGCTTGTAAAAATGGACCATATCCCTTCATGTAAACGGTATGAAAGGCGCATTATAATGTGTAGGTGGGTGGTGTTGATGTAATAGCTGTACATTCACCTGGCAACACTGGCAGCCGGCGTACCAAAGATTGGCAGTCCAGCCCTCAAACTGTGACTGGTCGGACCAAAGCTGTTCACCCACCTTCAACCGGTGCAGAATATAAAGTCAACGTCGATCCAGTTCCAAACTTACTTCACACTCACAGTCTTGTGTGTCCCTGTTTTGCAGTATTTTACTGGCTCATCATGTTTACGATACTACTTAAATAAGCAATGGCTGCAGCTCATTTCTATTTCTACTCTCAGCTACAAAAGGACAGCTGAATACACAGACAATTCAAAACATCTTCCCAAACATGAGTGGAATTTAATATATATGCTTCCATTTGGGTGAAAAGAGGGCCTTTCCTGGGTGGGCCACCATGCCATGCAACAGCAGTTAATTTGGGATCTCGCCTCTCCGTCACAGCAGGACGGAGCGCCACGTGGGCAAGAAAAAAGACTTCATATGGGCTGCAATTTTGTCAAAGGGTTGAATTTCTCACTGAGATGAAGACGAAGCAGCAGAAAATGGTTGGTCCCCAATGCAGATCACACACACCTCGCTGTGCATCACCTTGTTTTCAGTGTGAAATGTCAAGAACCACATCCGCAAACGTTAACAGAAACACCGACAGTTGAGGCATTAAATGCCACGACCCATTCTTGACTTCATGCCACGTGCACAGAGAGTCACGCTCAATCCGGGACAAGGGTGGAAAATACTGCGGAGCCGCATTCTCTTTCTCTTTCCCTTCTCCCAGCCGTGGACACACAGACTCAGCACAGGTGGATTTGCTATTCTGCCGATTAAGCAGAAATTATGCAGTGAGCAGCACTTGTGCATCTTGGGTGCAATTATGCATATTTCCAATAAAAAAGGAGCGGAGAATCTCACATTTTTTCAAAATGTCAATTCTTGCATCACCCGATGTGTCATCAAATGCTCATCTTTTGTTTCTGTACATCTACAGGCTGTCTCTTCGGGGTTGCAGAATTCCCTTTTAATATTCACACTTTAAAACCATCTCACCCCTTTGGCTACGGGGCTCATATCAATGGTTAATGCCACGCCTGGGATTCTAGTGGTGGATGAATTTTGATAACATGATGCTAGAAAGCAGAGGAGAGATTTGACAGCACACTTGGCAAAAGTTAGGAGGAGAAGCCTGGGGCAACAGGATAATTCGAGGTTAGAATATCCAAACATTAGAATTTAAACATGATATACTAGCCTTACAGCTCAATTTGTACCTTTTTTATAGAAAACACTGCTATGATTAGAGCCTTACTTGCCGTAGAGAGCTTAATTTTAACTCTTTAAACAGGCTCTTTCTCGTCAGAACTCCTGGTGATACTAGTGTAAAAACCATCTACATTGCGTTGTTTATAGTGTCTGTTCTCTTTCCCTATTGTAGCATTTTGTTTAACACACAATTGGCAGACAGCAAGAGTCTCAAAGCTTTTAGAGAGCACAGGCAGAGCAATAAATCCCGCGAGATAAATCCATGCCACCAGCAAGTCCAGCACAACGACGTAAAGCTGCGTTTCATACCGGGCTCCTTCTTTGAGGGTGGATTATCAAGAAGAATGAGTGATGCAGGGAACACAATGCCACCGCTGCTTACACGTGGATGATGTGATTAAGGTGCCATAAGCCGGGCTTTGACGCTCATACATGATCCAGGTGCAAAGTGCTAGTTTTACGTTGTGCCTGACGATGCGGACGTGACACTGTGGCGGGCTGTCTTCAGTCTGATTTGATTGTCCTAGAGTCTTGGACGGGGAATGGATGGTAGACTGGGTGATAGGTGAGCTGATGTATCAAGATAATTCACCCTTTATCTTTTCAAAAGACCTCTTCCCAACGCAGTCATTAGAATGAAAAAAATCCCTTTCATATGGCACCCACAGTGTTCATTATGTCATTACGTGGGAGTGCAACATTTCTTTTTGGGAAAAGTGATTTTTTTTTCTACTTTGACTGACTTGGCAGCTATTAACACAGTTGAAGAGAGACATTTCAGCCAGCCAACTTTAAAATAGACCATTATCCTGGCTCACTGAACACCGGAAAGTACACACGTCGGTTCTGATAAGCTGAGTGACAAAAGGCAGAAATCTCCAATAATCATAACATATTTCTGCCTCCATCCAGGAAAGGGCCTTTTAAATGAGGGTGATTACTGTAACCATGTGCAATTTAACCTGATCTACGCGATAGGTGATGGGACTTTAATGCAACAAAAACTGTGTCCACCTGAAAGTCTCGGGCCAATATTGGCTGTGGCAGCATTAAACATTTAAGTAATCATTGCACTTAGCTAAATGATTGTCTAATGAATAATAGATAAGATAGAAGACAGACAGAGTAACGAATGGTTGGAGGGAAACGTTATATTCAGCCGTGCCTCCAAATCTACGATGACACTCACTTTTTGAACTGCGCCTTCTCTCTCACTCTACTGTCTCATGAATCAGGATGATCGTCTATATGAACACACACACGCGCACACACACACACACACATTCAGGAATCATTGGGGATTTAATCAATTCACATTACTCTTGTGGAATGTTCAGTGCTAGTGCAGCACTTAGCCCTGAAGCCCCAGACCACTGGCTAGTATGATTAATAGATTTTCTGTAATAAAACAGCCCCTATTCTATTCTATTCTGCAATTATACAGCTTACTTAAACAGTTCTTTATTAAGGTGACATCTGAATGCTGCCCCTGCATGCAACACAATCACCTACGATCCACAGCATTAATGGATAATTAGCTTTAATACCATACTTTAAAAAAAATTAGCTATACTACCTTCTTTGCTGTTATAGTACTGAAAACCAGGGAGATATAGAATCATCAATATTGTTGATTGTGTTAGCAAGAACCACGTGGTGGCATTTTGTGAAACTGGGTCTCCTCTAATGCTGCTATCTTTGCTCTGCCTGCCAATTTTAACATTTTCGGCCCGTCGTCGTATACCTGCGTCCTAATGTCATGCAGATATTTAAAGCTGTCACCATGTAATGTGACATGCGGGCACAGTGAACTTATCTTCTAGGCAGGAGCGGTGTGTATTTTAAATATCTGTAGAATGAGATTATGCAAGGTAAACATTAGTCGTATGTGTCTGGGATGACGCCTTCTTCAATCATTTGATGTAAATGGGCCGAGGCCTGCTTGAACTTACAACACATATGTCGCGTCTGATTGATTCCGCTCCTACTATGTGTTTATCACGTCAAGATGTCTTCACTCTTGTCCCTTTTTTAGCTCGGCTGTCACGCCCATCCACATGCATTTTGCCTGAAACCCTTCATTTCCTTGTTGAACGAGGGCGAGGGCGCTTGTGTGAGACAGCTTGGCAATTAGTTCTTGAGCATGCTGGTAAATATTCTTGCCCAATAACAAGGCCTGTTGGGTCCACTGATGGCTTGCAGTTTCCTTTTGACTCATACAAAGAGGATGGTGTGATGCAATAATAGCCCAATTGTGAATAAGTGATATACCTCAGATATTAGGGCATACTTTGAACTCAGAAGTAGTGATTCATCAGCCATCATTTCCCTTTCTAGGCGAATCCATTCCCTTCCTTGTGTCTTTCATTTATTTTGATGATTGCCTGCTTCAGCCCCAGGGAACTACTGAGTCTATTACTTCCTACAGCTCTTTTCTCCTACCAATATGAACCACTCAATAACAACAGGACCTATCCCATGTTAACTCCTATAGCCTATTAGTAAGACACCAGTTCTAATCAACAGCATGCATCGATACAAGGAAACCTTTGAGTGCCATTACCCTCACCGAAATGACTCTGAGGAGGAGGACTGCATCTAAGTATGTTGAACGCAAAGAATGATTGGGAAAGGATGCCTCTAAAGAAGTGCAGCACTAATAAGCAACAAAAAACAATGGTGACATTTATGGGTGATGCAGGATTACTATTTTTAAAGTGCTCCTGTTGGAGGTGTTGGGGAACAGATACACTTGCAGGTAAACACATTCACATAGAGGCTGCCGAGCAATCGCAGTCTGAAAATGGCTGGACGCTGCGCATCCAGATGCTCTCCGTGGTTTTATCCCACCAATACAGCAGGGAGCAGCAGCATTCCAGCCCCTTTGGGCTCAGGTGTTAATTTATTCTACTTCGCCACTTCTCCCACTGACTGCACAGCCTGAACCCAGTGCGTCCCACGGTGAGGCTCCACTTCCACCCAGGCAGGCTAAATGCAGCTTCTGTGCCCGATTGGCTGACAAAGAAAAAAACACAGAGCAGAACTGAAGCCATATAAGTTTAACCCTTTAAAGCCGTTTGTATCATATTTGATACGCGAGATTCTGAGACGTCTCTTTTTTCTAAACCAAAATCAAGTGTGGCAGACCACTGTCCTCTCCAGAACCAACTCCAACACCACCCCGTAAAAGAGGCTGCAGTGTGCCTCTTGTGCTAAAAAGTGCTATGCAAAAAAACCAAAGAGAAAAATGTTGTTGTTCATGTTCTATATTGTCAAAATGTTATGGGCAAACTTTGTTTTTGTGTCTAAAGTTAACATAGTCGTGAGCCAAAAGTTGCCGAAATCGCCTAATGTATCATATTTGATACAAAAAAATGTCATAAACAAAATCAAAAAAAAATTGGGATTTTGTTAAAAGGTTCAATAAACATCTCATTTCCAAAAAATTAGAATTTTCTGGCTATTTTTTGATGTGTCAGGCTTTATAGGGTTAAGGAACAGGCCGCTGACAGACAGCTGGTGGAATCAGTGCACATAGGAAGACGGCGTGCTGGGATAAATCAGAGACGATATCAGTGCTGACTTAGTTGCATCATGTAGCTACGAGGAAGAAAAAGGAGGTGAAAAGACAAAGCAAACAAAACTGGAACAAGACGAGGAATCTGCCATACACATCATGTCAGTGAGGCAAATATTCAGCACCTATTGCATCAACACATGAAAACACGAGGCGAGGGGCAAAATGGAGAAAACCTCTTTGTTTTCTACTAGAATGAACATGCTTAATTGATGAGTACAACTCACTGCGCAGCGTTTCTCTTCCCTCTTGAAATATGAGTAAGTGTGTGGACGATAGAACAAGAAGCTGTTTTCTGATCCAGATGAGGTTACAGCAGCTGATGGCCAGTTAGGGCAATATGTTTGTGCTTCAGAGAGTTTCTGGGGCAAAGCGTTCTTAGATGTTGTTTGTGAGAGCCCCGGACCTTCAATTCATTTTTAATGACGTGCGGTGTCACTGCAGTCCATTCCGCGCATTGCAAAGCATCACCTGGGACGTCCGTGCAGACGAGTGACACACACATAGCAACCAAAGATGAAAGTGTCAGAGCAGCAGCCTTTTAAGCTGTTTTCTTATTACTCTCTGTCACTCCCGCTGGGCTAGAGGGCACTTTGAAGATGCCCTGAAGATGTAGATAGTGAGAGGGGGAGGCCAGGTAATCTAAAGAATGTGCAAAAGGCAGCTCCTCGCTTCATTGTCTACACAAAGCACCTGAGCTGCCAACGGGCTGACAGACAGGAAGGCCTCACACGTGGACAAACAGAAAAAGACTAAAGTAAAAGAAGAAACACAGAAGAGAAAATGAAAGGCTGCTGAAGCAAGTGGCTATTGGTGGAGAGATAGCCTTTTTATTTGATGTGAACTGAGGACAAGTGCAGGATGATTTACTTTGTTGTCCACCTCAATGATTGGTCAGGAAACAGAGGACGTGTGGTGCAGTTGCAGCCAGCCTTTCTGTCTCTTTGACAAACCTGCTGGGATTGGGCCATTAAATGCACAGCTATTTGGTAACAGCTTTCATCACATTACATCTGGTTGGGACCTTTTTACTTGGTGCCAGAATGAGCCGTTCCAGCCTGTCATTTAAGGCTCCAAAAAGGGATAGGAACTACACTGCCCGGCCAAAAAAAAGTCACCACCTGGATTTAACTAAGCAAATAAGTAAGAGCCTTCTACTGGATAATGAATGCATGGGTGATTCTCTCTTCAGCTGGCCGGTAAGATCATTTCCACATGTGCAATGCGGAAGGATCTCAAGGGATTGGCACTGAACAGCTGTGTAGCCTTAAAAAAAAAACACTAATCAGTGATGCTAATCAGAAAAAAAAGGTTAAGGTTGCTAGGGGGCATAAAGATTGGACTACAGAGCAATGAATGAAGGTCATATGGCCTATTGAGTCAAGATTTACCCCAGTCCAGAGTGCTGGGTGCGTTAGGGTTAGAGGAGAGGCAGATGAAGTATTGGAGCCATCATGCTGATTGCCTACTGGTCACAGTGGTGGGGGCATGCTCTGATCTGGGGTTGCTGCAGTTGCTCAGGTACAAGTCATTATGTGCCCAAAGAAAGAGGTCAGCTGCCTACCTGAAGATAGTGAATGACCAGCTTATTCCATCAAAGTCTTTTTCTTTCCCGATGACATGGGCATATTCCAAAAGGACAATGTCTGGATCCATCAGGCTCAAATTGTGAAAGAGTGTCCAACCCTTAACCTCAGTGAGAATCTTTGGGATGTGCTGGAGAAGCTTGGCCCAATGCTCCAACTCTTCCATCATCAATACAAGATCTTGGGGACAGTGCAGAAGCTCATGGAAGCAATACCACAGCAAATACATACATAATCAAAGGTAAAAGGCGGTCCAGCAATTTTTAAAAATCGGAATTATTATATTCATAATTAGTTGTGTGACTGTTATTTTTAATGGCAATATTTTTGTTTGATGTAAAATTCAATAATACATCAGTAAAAGTTGTGTATTTTTCTAATTCCAATTGAGCTCAACTGGAGTTAGATCTTGGATAAGCACCGACATTAATCTGGGCCCACATTATCCCACACCCTAAATACCGGTGGGGTCCCATTGGCTAAAGTGTGTTGAACCCAAAGTCCGCTATAATACCCAGAGCCTTTTTTTGCTTCAATATCTATACAGGTAAACTCAGAGTATCAGTGCAGCTCCATTTACAGGAGATCTCTCTGCATCACACCAAAGCCAAAATCAATAAAACACAATTATAGTAGGACAACCCATCACAGGATCTTGAACGATAGGAAGGTGGTGGATTAAAGCATCAAGGAATGAATGCAGAGAAGATCCCCACAGCCTGAAATGTACCTGCTGCTGGCTCTGGTATTAACAGCCCTGCTTGCTAGGCCTCATTAATAAACCCCATCCAGTGTTCCTTTTATTCACCCACTCATTACTGACATGCTCAGGCTTCAGCAGCTTATGTGGCTGATAGATAAATGAGCTTGTGTGTCCTTTACTGAAGGTAGATGTGGGGCCTATAAATGATTTGAATTAGAGAACAATGGAAAGTAAAGAGACAAACAATAACCTTGGAAACCTGCATTTCAGAACACATTCCCAATCACAGCAAAGGGGCTTGACAAATCAAATGGCCAACTAGTCAAGTGCACTTGTCTTAAAATGGAGCCTCTGGAGATTCTTATGACCAAGGTCACATGCCTGAGAGCGTGAGGCTCGGATGTAATACATCTGAACAGCATTGTGGATGACTGATCTGCTACAAATCAGAGGCTCCGGACAATGAAATTCTCGCGCATAATCAGCAAGTTCAGCCAGCTCGAGGATACGTTAACTAATCATCAATTCTTCATATTTGAAGTATGCAAAACCCACATGTCAGCCAAAGTGTCATTATGAAGTATCTCAGCCATCCTCTTCTCTCTAATGAGACTGACCATCAAGTTTAATTACTGCCAAACCTAAAGATCTCACCTCTCTACCATGCCTCCAGGGTGGCGGGCTGCTTTACGAGAGACAACAAGCACAGGCTGGAGGACTGCATCTCATTTCCATGAGTAGGAAAGCAAGACTAAACAGCAGTCGTCATTTAAACCAGTTTCAGAAATTGTTTGGGGTCAATTTAAGTTTATTTTAGTTGTAAGATGACATTGAATACTACTACTACTATTACTACTACTTCTACTACTAATAATAATGAAATGAAAGAAATACAGCTGACAACGTGGAGGCCATTAAAAGAACGATCAGGCCCTGCGATGAGCTCATCCACGGTGTCTCCCGCCTCTCGGTCATTCATGGATGGACGCTGAAATAACATGTCATTCGCAAATATATCTAAAGCTAAATATTTCTCACACCATCGGCATGTGCCGTCTCACTTTGCATACATTAAAAGCCTCAGATTATACTGACCATGATAAGTCAAATTATGACCTGCTTCTTTGTAAGTTTACGAAGACCTCAGGGAAAATATCCAATCTTTGGTAGAATATGACAATATTTTTACAGCATTGTCCAAAATACAAACATCAAGGATAGAAAACTAATGTGAAAAATTAGAGGAGGCTCAAAATATTTGCACTACAGCCCAGCTAGGATACTGGTTGTCTATCCTCTCAATATGTTATTCTGAATAAAATGTGATTTTATTAGGAATTTTGTTTGATTATTATTTGGGATGTTATCACATTTTATATTCACTAGCTAATACTTCATTTTAACTATTCAAAGATCTTGTCTTATCATGGCAACTGTGCTGCTCTCCTAGAAAAAAAATGCTGTATTTCCATTTCCAGACTAGGACATAAAAATAAAATAGACATTCACTTTGGCATTTTAACTGGGATAGAGGGCTAATGATGTATTTTACTCTGGGTAACACCTTGAACCAGCCACAAATGCCAACAGTAAGTCATCCATTTATTTCCCCAGCGCTTGAATATTCTGAATAGTGCTTCTGTCCTTTCATTTTATTCCTAGTCAGAAAATGTCACGGGGCTAATCCAGCTTCCTCTACCTTTTACAATGAAATACTGTCTGATTGCACAGTTGGTATCACTGTGGCTCATCACCAAAAGGTATTTACTCTTTGAATAAATGTTTGTTCATTCCCAAATATGCATAAAGTATTCCTGCTATTACTGTGATTCACTAATGTCTTGTAATGAATCCTCAGGGATTTAAACTCGGGTTTGGATGAAAAGCCTCTCATTATGGCGCAGTTAGGTGGTGTCACAGACTGACCTTTGCAGCAGGGATAAATAATATTCCGGGACCAACATTTTGTAAACTGTGACGTTATTGATCTGTTTTACATTGTTGTTGGGAGATTGTTAGATCAGCGATGTTAGTGGAGTGATGTGAACATGAAATGAATGAACTCTGTGGTCGTTCCAGACAAATAAATGCTGGAGTGGAACTTGTCTCACCCCAAATGACTCTATTACTGCCTTCACCTGCAGCCTGCGTCACTTTTAAAATACTGTTTTTAGTGGCTGCATCCTTCCTCCAACATTAATCTTGCTATCAAATCTGCACTCATCCCCTGTGGTTAACCGCAGCACTGAACAGCGAATCTGACAAGCAATAACAGCTGTAGCTGACTTTGACACAACAAATATTTTAAGCTCATTGATTTAAATACTTAATACCAAGTATTTCTTGGCTCATACGTTTCAAATAAAGTATTTTATGATTGAATTATTGATAAAATACTTTATTTGAAACGTATGATTGAATTATTGATATAAGCCCTGAAATATTAACTAGAGCAAGACAACTTGGAAAGATGACTGATGATGATTTGCTAGCAAACAGACATAACAGAGATTTCTCTGGCTTGAAATTAGAGCTGCCAGGAGAACCGATAAGATAACGGATTTATACGCACATAAACTAAACTATCACATGGAAAATATACGTAAACAGAATACAAGGCAGCACATAGAGGGTGTTAATACAAGAAAAGAGTCTTTGCTTTGTGATAAGTTCTCATTTCACTCCGTGGAAATTTAGCTGTTCTGGCTGCCATGTTTTCTAGCTGTCGGGCAGCTGATGTGAAAGACAAGATTTCTACTGCCAGACTGTCAGAAATTGATTTGGCACCATCAGCTTCAGTGGAATCAAGGCTCAGGATCCATTCAGATCCACATGCTTACGAAGGAAACCAGACTGAACAATTGTGTAAAAGTGACTTTGGCTTTCAGGCCTACAAAGATGCATTCATAAAACCAACAATTAATTCTGTATACATCATGATGTAATAAGTTGATATCAAATCACTTCTGTCACTAGTTAAAGTTGACTCACCAACCCCATTTAAAGGTGCGGCCTTTGAAGCAATAAAAAAAAAAAATCATCGCAGTTTCGATCCTCTGTAGTGATGGCTGGAGAAATTCATATAGGGAGGAAAATGGAATGGAGAGAAGCTCGGTCCCAGCAGGAATTGTCTGCCCAGCACCAGAGCTAGAACACCCAAAGAGCTTAAAGTGATATAAATGTCCCTGAATGACAGCATAAATCTGCGTGATGACAAATAACCTCTTTGAAGCCCGTACCGCAACAAATAGGATACCATTTCAGTACTATAAAAAGGCAAGGCAACTTAAAAAAGAGCTCTCCACAATGTCACAGTGGCAGCTTTAGTCGTGTAGAAGCTGAAAAAGAGAGAAAGAGCGAGGTGGTTATCTAAATAAGAGTGTCAAACCTACTTACTTTTATATTAACCTGCAACTATACCCTCTCGAAAAGCAATGGAAAGCAAGAAAGCAATAATAAAGTAGCCCTAATTAATATATAGATTTTTTCCTCTGCTTTCAGCAATCTATGGTGTAATTCATCACAATTCTGTGTCTGGTTGCCAACATAATGCATAAACTCAACACATCGTCCTCGAGAAAAAAAAAATTGAAATAGACTTGTGAAGAAATGAGCAATTTCCCTGTGGAAAAATTGGAAATTTTGCAAGGCCTTTGGTGGCTGACCTGTCATCAATCACCTCACAGCAGCACAAATGTAAAGTCTGGCAGCAGGCAAAGAGATTCAGGTAAACACCGGAGGTTGTTGACAGATAATTCCCACCTATCCGACACCCACCTTTTAGCACACCGCTGATCCGGCAGCCTGACCTCAGTCATCAACGCTACTGCATCTGAGCCAACATCAAATTAAGCAAATATTAACCCTGCTCAATTTTCAAAGCGGGAGTTTCCATTTTGTCAGTTTGCTGCATCTCGTTTCATTTTCATCTTGTCAAGTATAGACATCAAGCGTTTACAGTGTTTACAATTTTTCAACTATGATAACAACAAAGAACTATTTTGATAGAAAATTGAGTTTAGTCTAGAGCCTGACAAATAGCCTTTACACAATTATCATCAAAATCAATTTTACGTTTTCTAAAATGACCAAAAAGTATGACTATTGTTAAAAAAAGCCAAATCTATACATCTAAATTTTATACAGTGAAACAGGTAGCAGACATGGAAGCTGATTGAACAAGCGGGCGGGTTTGCCGCGTTAAATTTAACAACAAAAAGATATTGGACCTTTTCTTAAGTGCTGTTACCAACAGCTCGGGTGGTTTTATTGCAGCTGCCGATGCTGTCAGTTGATGCATTTTTCATCTTCTCATAAATGGTGTCTACACACTCAAAAGAGGTCTTGAGGCAACTGAACCAATAACAGTCCACAAGCAATTTCAAAGAAAAGATAGAGGCTCTCCTTCAGGTCAGAACAATATGGCTGGGTTCCATCATTAGGGATGTAATCACTCACGGATTAGCCTGAAAACAATTTGTCAATAATTTTCTGCCCTCTCACCATTTTGAAGCACTCTCACTAATCCGACTACGAAAGATCGTGTAGGTCAGTAATCAGCAAATCGGTAATCACAAATGACAGAATACAGATAGCAAGAATATTAAAGGGGTCACTGCTGCTTACACCCAAGCCAGATTAGTCTTGATTTGGGAAAACTGAAGCTAGGACGCTGATTAAAATCACAGGACTGACTGCACATCCAGTACGCTCCATTCGAGTTGCTTCATTTAGATGGACAAGTGGTGAAGAAAGGAAGAAAAGTAGTACATTGAACTGAATTATAATGTCTTCATATACAAGAAACAACAACAACAACCTGCTTTTACAGCTGCGTTGTCAACATTTTCACTCCTGCGAGAGGAATTTAGTTGTCTAAATTAACAAATGAACACCTGTGGATATAGTAAGCTTCATGTCCGTGCTCCATGCTCATTATTGAAGTGTTTTTTGAATTGTTTCTGAAGATAAATCCTCTCAGCAGTTTATATGTGCAACTATAAACCATAGAGATCGTTAATCAAAAACTATTTGGATGCAACACGGAGACATGATGCACTTTAGTGCTGCTGCGCTTTCCTATAAAATGTCCATGTTGTGAAATATTGCATTGCTGGTGTTTAAAGCATACCTTACACAGGCTCTGTGTGTTTGTGTGTGTGTTGGCGTGTGTGTGAGGTGCTGATGTTCGGGGGGATTGGGCTTCTCCTATTGTATAGAGACTTCACCACCATCTGCCAGCTTGCTTTTGGCCCGTACCCCTGATGAAGACCAGATGTTTTCCCCGGCTGCTGCCCTCTAGGATGACCTCCCCTCCATCAACTCGGCCATTTGTAGCTAAAACTGAAGCACACACAAATCTCACATCTTTGCCTCTCCTGTAGCTGCTCATTACAACCGATTTCAAAATTCTTTCAAAATCTATGTCCACACGCGAGAACGAAACCAACGATTTGATGATTCTTTACATGCAATTTGGCAGTTTTTCTTCCTGAATTTGACGTGAGCACCATCAGAGGACCAAAAACACTGTTTTACTACAAACTGCTGCCACTGGAACATCCTTGGGCATCTTCTGTCCATCCACGCATGACATGATTTCAGATGATGGCAGAATCTGGCATGTTGCAAGTCATTTCCAGATTTTATTCATACAACTAGGTGGAACTCCTTCCTCAACCGGAAGGCCTACTTCTCTGTATCTACACATTTCTGCCCACAAATATTTAAAGCTCAAACACTGCTACCGTGCAGAGCATAAAGTGTCTGTCTTTCATCACAGTGGACAAATGCAATCATTATGTTTTTGAAGATTTGATCGCGGGTAAGGAAAAAAGATAAAATTGTCAAGACTGACAAGTGGACCTTGCTTGAAATTACATGGGCTTTTATTTTGTTCCTTCCTGTCTTCGCCGCACCATAATTTGCCCAGTGTTGTAGCTTCAAAAAGGGTCTCATGTATTTTCTATCTATCTATCTATCTATCTATCTATCTATCTATCTATCTATCTATCTATCTATCTATCTATCTATCTATCTATCTATCTATCTATCTAGCTATCTATCTATCTATCTATCTATCTATCTATCTATCTATCTATCTATCTATCTTGATAGCATCACTTGTCAATCACAAATATATATTCACAGATCTGCCCCAGAGCATTTTAATAAAGCAAGATGGTCCATTTTTCACACTCCTCAATCAGATTATGAAGTCTTCCAGTAATTGACGATGCCTCTAAAGTCACTTTATGATTTAGCTACTAAGAGAATAGAATATTTAAAAGCTTTGCAACAGGACAGGACGTCTCTGCTGGCAATGTTGACGCGTATTCAGGGGCCCTGACACAAAAAAGCAGATCTGAAGGGCTGATGACACCTGTGCAAAGTAGCCCGAACTCTTCAACGGAATCACACACAGAATCCACAAACAGGTCCAACACTAAGGTAGAAGGCTGGAGTGCTGACAGAGGAACAAGGTGAGTTAGCAAAGGAGGAAACAGGTTAGCTCAAATAAGTAGAAGAAAAGGGGGGTGACAAACCCCAGAGCATCTTTGGACAGAATAAACTCCAACCAAACCCAAAACTCAACATAAAAGCCGTCTAATAGCTACTAATTGCTCAATAACTTACTAATACAAATTGACAACAAATAAACTACAAATAAATGAAAATGTAAAAGTCAGAAATGTGTTCCGTGTCCTAATGAAGGTGGAACAATCTGTTATAGCGGGAAGATGCAATATTGTTTACATGCATTAACAAAAAGGAGGCGTGGCGGCTGAAGAATGCATTTCAGTGATTAGCAGCGACAGTATTCATTTTTAATAAAACAACATGTTCCGTGCATCTCGGCAGCCAGCTGCCGCCACCCCCAATTGTCTTCATTACAAATGAACAGAAGAGCGAGTCTGACTGAGATAAGTTGAGAGTTTCTCGCTTCTGCCTGGAGACATCGCCACCGTTCACCGCACAGAACTGCAGTTTGGCCACCAAACAACAGCACACGATTACATTTTCTGACAGTTTGTCACAGTCATTGTGGATTTGGAGAGTTCATTAAGGAAATACAAGTTAAAGAAGAATTTCTACTGGAATCTGATCAGAATCGTCTTCTAATGAGCAGCAGAACACCAACAAGATGATCGATCACAAGGGATATGAGTGTAAATTAAGGCTGAAACGAACCACTTCACCCTTGAAGGACACAAAAACGCCCCAAATCACCATTAAACTTCTGTATGGTGCCATATGGCCACTAGTGAGGTGATTTTAGTTAATCTGAAACAGACTGTGCAGAATATGAATTTGGATAGTCATTTAAAAAAAACAAAAACTATTTGCTGAGCTTTTTAAAAAAAAGCAAATCAGCAGCTAAGGCTTGTTAAGTAATTAGTCGTGATTTGTTAACTTGTTTAATGAACTATTTTGTGTTTTGTAATTTGCTGATTTGTACAAAAATTGTTGAAAAAGAAGTGTGTTAATGATAATGGCACTGTTAATGAACACTGCAAGCAACAGCTTGGAGCAAGACATCTGTCCTCTCATTTCAGACTATTTGATGATCTTTTTAAATAGCTTTCACCAGAAAAGAACCCAGGGACTATCCAGTAGTTACCAAAAAATAATCAAGCTTGAGGGGTTTGCCTTTTACAAAGCATTCCTGTGTTCTCCACGGAGCAATGTTAGAGAACAAGGCACGAAAAAGGTGTATTTTCAAAATGTCATTCGGTAATTTAATGTTGTCAAATGAGGCAAACCGAAGGCCATTATAAATCCAGGCAGCATTCTTTACCTGGGCATTTTTGCACTGCTATCCCATTCTGCTTCAAAAAAAAAAGAAGAAACCTCAGCAAAGATGATCCCATTTTAGGCTTTTACAATCCCCTCGTTTCATCTCTCCAGGGGTATACGTGTGTCTTTTTAGTCCACTATGACTCAAGGCTTTAGAAACCGAACTCTTTCTTTATACACGTATCGGCTGCTCTCTTCCATTTTTACACATGTGACGCAAAGTTTACTCAAAAGGTTGTATAATCCTTGTTTTTTTAAGAGAGAATCTAAACGGGGGACCCTTTAATGTAGAGAACTCTGCAAATAGATTTTTTTAAAGCGCTTATCTAAAAAAACCACACTGAGCAAAATGATCCATGTGTTAAAACTCCCTCATAGGAGCAGAATACAAAGAAATTCAGTAGAAACATTTACTCTTTTCCATCAGATCCGGTAGAATGTTCTGGTCCCAGCTGAACGCAGAGGTCGGCATTGCTCCTACTCACGCAGACATTCAGAAGTGCAAATAGAGAAAACAGTGAGGTGCCATTTGCTTGGGTGTTCGCTGATGTGCACACCTCCAATCACACTTTTAGAATCCATTCTGTTCCCCAGACTGGATCTGACTGGGTGCCCACAGGGATTCAACTGAGCTCCCCACATAGCCAAAGGTCACCCAGCAGAGGTATGGCTTTCTAATGCAATGCCCTTTCGTGGTGAGTCAACTGGCTGCATTGTATTCGCCTCACATAGACTTCTTGCAGGGGAGAGGCTCTTTGAGAAGCAGGATAAGGAGAAAAGCATTGACAGCAATTCTAAAGGGCAATCATACAGATAATTCAGTCCAATGACCATCTTTATTGAGATTAAGGCGCCAGCACCTTTCATATTGTCTAAACAAATCAACAGCCACTCCGTGATCGCCCGAGGACTCAGAGATGCAGGGAAAATAACACAAGCATCATTTTCGACTCCGCAGCGCCTCAGATGGTGCCGCTTTCTGTCAGTACCAGCCAAAGACGGGCTGCGCCAAGCTGGCATCACCGTTTACCAGCACACGGAGTGTGTTGTGATGTCATGACAGCACATTTGGTTCTGTCTGCCTTCTGGAAAACATGGGAAAACCCACCTCCAGTTGCTATTCAGTCTGGTTTCGGCAACTTTGCAGACTTTTCGAAGTTTTGTGTTTTCTCTCCACATACAAATTCAACTTTCTCTCAACATTTTTACGTTTTTTCCATCAATCCCCTCTGTGAATAGTTTGAATGGTAAGAATTGTTTTACACACACACACATGCACGTACACACACACACACACACACTTGTAAGGTTTTCTTTAAGAAGTAGCAGTATTTAATGTGATCAATAACTAGTTACATTCTCTTGCATTTTAACCTCCTAATGGTTGAGATTTAATTGAAATATCCAAACAGCAATCAGAATGTTGCCTTTTAGATAATAGCTACATCAATTGTGTTGAGGAAATAAGGTTTTGTTGATGTAGACTCACCTCTGTAGTTAAGGAAAAGGAGATCTGTGACCTAAACTTAAGATCAAATGCTCGTAAATACGGATAAGTCATTTTTATTTTGTTTTGTTTCAACATAACCTAATTGAGCTGCTATACTATTCTGTGTTAGCGCTGTATTTTGCCATAAGAGCCAACTGTTTCCTTTTTTTCAGTCAGCTTCGCCCGTTCTTTGCAGCAGGATGTGTCATACCATTGCTGAGTTTTGTCTGTATCTGACAAAAAATGGCAGCAAAGATTCTGAAAGGCTGGGTCAAATGTCAAGGTCAAGAGGCAACCTGGAAACCCGGAAAACCCGACATCAATCAGTCTTGATCATTGTAAAGAATGAAAGGATGTTGCTGCCACTGCATGAATAAAAATATGAAGGGAATTAAATGGATTTGCTCAATAATGTAGAGACATTTGGCTTATAGTGTGATGATGCATGTGAGCAAACCAAAACAGCCCACAGAATTATGATTATTAGGACAACTAAATCACAGGAATCATAAATCTGGGTGGATTTTCACCTGCATGCTGTATGATTTACAGAGTCAGTCATGTTCCTGAGACACACATCATATATTTTCACAGCCTTGACTTGAGATATACAGAACCACTAATATCGTGTAAGAGCTGCAGCTTGTTTGTATGGTAAAATATTCCTTTAATGTCTGATGCAACCTGTTGCAAGACGAGACAATGCGAGCAGGAGACGGCTGCTAGCAGATATGGGATTAAGGGAAAGAAGTCATTAATCCCCTCCTGGCAATTAGGGCATATTATCTTTCTAATTACTATTATTATCACAGTTAAAAAGGAACACATTTGTAAAAAGTGGTGCTCATGACACTGCACAGTGCCTCCCCTATTATGTCAAAATTCTTATTAAAAATCTAAAAGTGCAATTATGTCAGCTTGTGAAGAGTCATTAAATCTCGCATGAAAGCCTTGCTGATATCAAATGTGAGATTCAGAGCTTTCGAGCCAAACTCTCCCTCCACAATACAGTATTAGCTCTGTCACGCTCTACAAAGGCTCCACAAAGGACACCGCGGTCCTATTAGGCAAGTAAACAAATCACAGAATGAAATGAGATGCCTTTTATACTGAAACAATGGATTTCCCATAGGGGAAAATATGGCAGGAGATGAAACCCAATAATGAAGCACGTGCTATATAGAAACCATGAGATGGGAGGCCCGAGTGAAGGAGGCCCGTCTCTGCTAAAGAGGTGAAAAATCCTGACAATGGTTTATAGATTGAAATGAGGAAGCCCTGTGTTTGGGATTTACTCACAATTGCAGAGCTGAGACGAGAGTCCCGCAGTCTGGCATTCACAGCAAGACTCGGCTCATCATTTCAAAGGAAAACCTGCTTCCCCTATCCCCCACCTCACCGTAGAATAGGGTGGCGGCGCAATGGTTAGCACAGTCAACTCAATGGAAGGAGGTTCCGAGTTTGATTCCAGCCTGTTTGGATGTTCTTGCCAGGAGATTTCTCGGTGCGTGCGCTCTGCAGTGACGTGATATAGTGTGCCTTTGACCGCTGCGATGGTCTCCAGCACTCCCTGCCACCGAGGATTAAGCTGAGGATATCTGCCAGCATTAGCCCCAAAATACATGATTTAATACACCAGACAAGGCTCGTGCCTGTTTTTCTCTTAACCATCTCATGTTCAAACATGAGCTAAACACTAAGTGAAAATCAATTAGCCCTCTTGGATTGCCATATTCCTCATTTGTTGGAGCAGCAGCCACTCTCAGGCAAGATTGGTATATGTTTGTTTCCCGAAGCACACGTCTCCAAAGCTAAAGACAATTAGAGCTGAATGGGTCTTCAGAAGGGACAGCTCTTTTGGCTGGGCCCCAAGTGAGGCTGGCGGTTTCATCTCTGTCCGAGATGGAGGAGACCCTCCTCACAGCAGCTTTAACACCAAGGTGCTCTAAGTGTGTCTGACAGAGTATTGATTAGCTCAGGTCTCATGTGCAGCAGGACTGCATTAGCTCACAATGGCCATAGATTTTGCTCTCTCTTTCTCTCCGCTCCCCCCCCCACACACACACACGGTGACCTCCAGATGGATTCCTACACTGTCGAACCACTGCAGTCAGAATCTAGGAATGTGAAGAGCTCCAGTTTGTCTTTTGTCACGGCATTCATGGATTTCAGGCTTCGCTGTTCATTGAGTATTTAAATGTGGAATGTATTGCCCTGATGTTGTTTTGTGTCTCAAACCATCTCAGAAGCATTCTCAATGTTAATGAGAAAAGGATACTGCATTTCTTTGTTTCTATTTGCATCACAGCCATTTGATGAGGAGATAGCAACAATGGGTCGGTGTTAAATAATGACTGTGCTACTAATAAGATCAAATATCACCAGATAATGATTTAACTTTGAGCGCATCTGGCAGCGGTTAAGAGACGAGACGAGATGAGACAAGTCTGGTACCATCTAGCTGCTCTGATATGTTCAAGGTTACTCGTTAAGATTAATTTTTTGCGGGTTGGATTAAAAAAAAAAAAAAAGAAACAAATATGATGTCATAGTCAAAGTTCATCCCATAACTGAGCATGAAATATGGCGACAATATGCTCAGTAGCATTTATGCTTCTCTCCACGTAAATGTTAGGACCAGAGTGATGATGTCTGCATGTTTGGTAAATCAAATATCAACTGTAATTTGACAGTAAATTATGATGCTGGGGCTTAATCTTCAAATCTGCCTATATTGTGTTTGGTTGTTGTGATGGTTGTGTGTTTACACGTCTGCCTCTCCCCATTGTACCTGTACACACCTGCTCCCTCCCACTAGCTTTATTACACATAATATTAATGTAGAGCAGGGCAGTGGTTGACATTTTTATTGAATTATTTACAAGAGAAAATAATGACAGTGAGGTTCCATCACTAAACAAATAAATAAATCAGATGTGTAATCAAATTCAGGAATGATGTATGTGGAGAGGAGTGTTATTAGGTTTGGTGATAGGTGTCAACGCTTGGAGCGGGCCGCGGTGGAAGCGTGGATGTGTGTGCTGACATGTGATTCTCCCGCTCAGATCATCACACAGCATACCAACTGGCTCACAGTTAAAAGTTTCGCTGGCCGTGAATGACAACGGAGCAAGCCCTAACCTCAAAAAACCCAGAATTTAAAAAAGTTTCTTTGTCGTTCTCCATGCTTGTATTTGTGCGTGCGGCCGTATATCATCCTGTGGCGGAATTTTGAGAGCAACGTTAATTTCACGCTAAAGGTAAGTCCAAATCCAGCTTGTCATCTGAAACGGAATGACCTAAGCATTTAAAAAGAATTAGGTGGAAACACTGAGGCAATAAAAACTGCTGCGAAGGAGACAAAGAAGAAAAAAATGTTGGCCACTATCTGCGGTTCTAAAGGATTTTAATATGCAAACGATCATTTGTGGGATGATCCAGACCAGTCAAGAGTACGACCGTACACAGCTGTGGTGGATGTTCTGTTCCAATGGCTGATGTGTCAACAGAAGCCTGAAAATTTCCCATATTTAGGAGGACACATGTGCGACGTTATGTTTATGTACAGATTATATTCTGTAATAAATCATGAATGTGACGGAGGAGAAAACCGTTTAGGTTCCAGTCTACCATCGAGTGAAATTTTCTTTTTTTGGGACTACATATTCTTGCAAATACATAACTAAACTAACCTTTTTGTACCAGCCACCGATCATCTGAGGATGTGTTTTCTTTTCCTCTAGCCTGGGTTCACAATCTGAAAAATCCCTTTATTTAAAATTCAAGAGTTCAAGAAGTCAAGGAACAATTAACTTTGTTTGACATTGCAGGAGCATTAAGAGGAAATGCATTTTTAGATCCAGGGTGGAAGAAAATGGGCAAAATTAGGTCTTGTTTAATAACGGAAGTCTATTATAACACACCAAAGAGAGAGCGAGAGGGGCATAAGGACAGGTCCACAGATAGGAAGCAAATTTAAATTCATCGATTTAAAAAATGACGTCTACCCTTCAAACGTTGACCTCGGGTCAAACTGTGATAACTTTCAGTCTTTTTATATTTTCCACAATAAGATATCAGCTGGAAAAAGTCATGAGGTGGGTAAAGTGAGATGAGAGTGTGTGTAATGGTGAGGGAGGGATCGCCATTCAGAGAAGCATTTGAAGTTTGAACTGACAGGACCCAAGAGAAGCCTCGGCAGAAAGCCTGCGAGATAAGGGGGGCATTATTCCCTAAACCTGAATAATCCCTTGACGGCAGGATCCCGGCCTTCTCCTGGGGTTATGAAACGTCTGTGTGTCTGCGAGGAGGAGGGAGGAAGGTGAACAGGAGAAAAAGAAGTGCTTTGGCTTTAAACCATTCTTAATTTGATGAGTCGAAATGAGTTTGGGTCTAAACCCGTCTCCCCTAATGACACATTCAAAAACATTCAAGGAATAAGTTGCTTATTTAAATGTACAAATTAGAGCTGGATTTAGTTACAGTTAATTTCTCTTTGAGTGCTATAAAAATGTAATAATTATTCAACTGAACCTAAGCAGCCATTCATTAAATTAGGCAGAAAAGATGTTGCCTCTTTGTCTCGTTTCACAACATTTGATTTGCCAGCTCAGATGGATCCCGGCTCGGGTCTTTCCACAGTTTGCGTGTTCTCTCCGTGGTTGTCCGGGCTTCTCTCCCTCCTACTAAATGGATGCACGTTAGGTCGACTGGAGCCTTGGAGTCATTTCAATTTAAATGTAACTGTTGAGGTTTGTTGAGACAAGGGACGTGTCAACGTGAAATGTCAGCCTTGAAGGCCGTATCAGCGATGTGACGTTGCTGTTGACAGCTGAAATATTCGAAACAAAACGGAGCCGCAGTTACCTGACCAGAACTGCACCGGAGCAATTAAAATGCTGTGAAGATTTCTTCGGTTTAGCTTTGCTGACTGCAACCACCTCTGTTCCTCTGATAAAGTTTTGCGTTTCTCTCCCTGATTTGATTTGTAATTACTTTTGGCGTGCGGCAAAACTCCGCGTTTTTTTTTTTTTTTTTTTTGGTCTGACTGCTTTGTACAGCAAAAACATGGCCATAATTGACGCTTTTTGAACCCTCTACATTCCTCCGTGCTCAGCACATGGCTTCAGGGTTACTTCATTTTCTAGTTTGGCTGAAGATTTCTGTTTAAGGATTTTACATTCATTGATGAATCTGACCTGGGCATCAGAATGGAAACCTTTCAACTCCAGGACTTCTCTTCCACACTCATCTGGCTTGCCAATATTAATTGGGGATTTTTGCCTACTTGAGGCCGGTAGCCTGTTCCGTTGTCATCTGAGCATCTCTGTTTAGGTTTGGCTTCCACCTGAACCTGGAGTAGTAGATGAACTGCCCACTTTTTTGTTATAGGCTCGATCTTATCTACTTGTGGTGTACGAGTACAGAACTGGCACAGTACACCCACTCCTGCCCTCTGAGCGTGGGGAACACTTTGTTGTTTTAGGAGCAGGTAGGTCCACAACATCTTGTTTGTTTCTGGGAGATTTTATGGATGGTACGCAGCCTACAATTACCAGAGTTTGGGAGAAAAGATTTGTGAAGTGAATAAGTAAAACGTTGGTACAAATTTTAATTATTTCACATAAGAGCAGTGTGTTAACCTCAAACTTTAGAGTAATCTAACTGAATTTCTCCATTTTATTCCTTTTATCACAAAATGGAAGAAAAATCTACACAACACAACCATTGGGGATGGGGGGGTATAAAGCTGATATGGGATTAAATAATGACTCCAATACTCCAGGAATTTAACCCACCACAGAGAGCTTTATTTTAGGGTACCTGTCAAAAAGTTCACAAGTCCTTGAAAGCTAATCATGGCCAGAGGGGGTCGTTCACAGAGGACTGATAGATTTACAGTTGCATTTAAGGGATGAATAAGAGCAAAGAAGGGCAACCAACAAAGTTATGTTAAAGTTGGGCTGGATTCTGTTTCTCGGTCACTACACGTTTTACATTAAAGTTCTGCAGTTTCCTCATATCTGTGATATCAATCCGTCTTTATCTGTGACTGCCCTGGGAATATCCCATCTCTGTACCTCTCTGTAGTCTATGAGTTAGGAGAGTGCATGACAGAATTAAGGGCAGTCAGGCAGAAAATGGCTACAGGGCCAATGCAGGCAGCAGAGAATGAAAAGCAGAAGATCATTTTCAAGTGGGCCTTAAAAATTCAACTGCCGGATGGCTAAATTTGTATCATCGCTGCTGCCCATACTGACCGGCATCGGTGTCTATGATGGATTCAAAATTGCTGTTCTGACGTTATTTGAGATTTGGTGGAGCCAATTACATGCCGAGCTATATGTAGACACTCACATGAGTTCGATACAGCCATCCATCCATCCACAGTTACACACACATAACTGTGTGCGCGCGCGCGCGCACACACACACACACACACACACACACACACACACACACACACACACACACACACACACACACACACAGGCAAAAATCTAATTTATCTACAAGATCTGCAAAAACAAAACATACAAATTGAAAGTACTGAGAGAGTTCATCTTAACCCTTTAAACCCTGAACCTGTTGGCCGGACAAATAGTTCACCTAAATGTTGCTGGCATCTAGGGACATCTGGGGACCTCAGAGAACCTATTTCCAATGTCAGAAATATTGTGTCTCCAACAATATTTGGTTCCTCAGTGGAGAGATGGGAAGTTGTTTTGCTTGCATTTACCTTGATTTGAGAGGGCAGGACTACCAACATGACCACCATAGAGGCTAGATTCCCAACACACTTGTTCATCACACTTCTACATCAACCCAAACAGGTAAATACTATGTTGGAAATCATTTCTGATTCAATATGTTTCCTGTCTTCTTTAAAAATTTAATAAAACTCAGTACAAGGATGTGATAAAGGTACCCTGTGACTAACAATGTTCCCTTTCCTGGTTTTGTGTCTAACTGGTATCCTCCAAGGGTAGTGGTGACATTTAACAACACTGTATTCAAGCTGAAAAGAAACAGACAAGACATCATAACACAACTGTGTGCTTTGTGTGTGTATGCGTGTGTGTATTCAGTTGAGGGAGAAAAGGAACCAGCAATGCTGTCAGTTAATTTTTAGATCTGGTAATCTTCCAAGTTCATTAACAAAAGCTTGTGCGACTCCATGTGGCTTCCGCACACACCGAGGACTTGTTGTGATACACTACAATGAATAAGTGATAAGCTGTTTGGGTAATTTGCGAAGTAACACAACTTTTATTATTTACGGCTTAACCCCTGATGGGTGTGTGTGTGTTACAGAGGTGAGATAACAGTGAGCAAATGTGACAGCGTCGTGTGGGCGGAATCCACTTAAAACTATTACAATCAAGCTTCATTTACATGAACCTCTGACAACCTTCAGTTGACTTTGGGGGCTGCATTTGGGAATAGCGGACACGGGTATTACGGAGCACGCCAGTGCATTTGTAATGGGGGCAGGCGGCAGAGGCGGCTGCTGAATTGCTCCACAGAAGAATAAAAAAAAGAAAAATAGCTCCAAATGGAAAGAGATCAATTCCCCCCTACTTCGCCCTGCGTGATGGATTTGACATTCATCAGCACCCTGTCAACTAATGCATTTGGTTTTATATTACACCTGAGATGTTTTTCTTCTGTCTTTCTTTTTTATGGTCTCATAAAGCCAGATTAAAATGGCACAACTGTGAATTCATTTAATAGGTGGAAACAAGGGAAATTTTCATATTTGAGTTTACTCTTTTTCAAAGCAGTAGCAACGAATCGGAAAATAATTGTTCATATCAGTAATGTGTCCCTACTGAAAAGACTCCTCTTTACAGAAGAATGTAAAATCATGCACATTTCCTCGGATTTAAACTGTAATCAGTCCCAAGACCAGAAGAGTTTCCACCCGAGCAGCAGTACATTCTGCTGTGTTTATAATAAGTCAGGGTCCGAAAGGCTGATTTCTATTATAAATATTCAGTTGCTGGAAAAAAATATTCTGGCATGGATAAATATGAAAAATTAAATTTCATTTGTAATGGTAATAATTCCTACAATACAAATAATTTCTGTGGGAGAATTTGGCCTTTCAGCCCATCTGAAAATGTAGAACACCTCGTCCCAAAAGAGACCGTCCCAGGCTCATGGGAGTATATGAGGTTCTGCAATACTAAAAATGGAATATTACAACAAGACAGCCATTCTCTGTCTTACTGTATTTAAAATATACTCATCCTGTTTGAAATATATTCACGCTGCTTTGTGCACATTCAAATCTGGGGCAAAAGGTGCATCTACTCGTTCATCTTTTCCAGCAGCCTATTGGGGAGTTGTATAGTGTTTCTGCCCAATTAATTATGAAAATATTTGAATTCTATTACTCCAAACATTCTGTGTTTAAATGTTTTTTTGCACACATGGTTCAGATTCAGTGTACTCAATTGAATTTGACCTCTTTAAAGCAGATCGGTCGGTCTCCCTCCTGACAGTAGGTGGAGCTGTTTTCTTATTGCCACCAGAAATAGCTCAGGCTCTGTCAGCAGTGTCCCCACTGTGAGCTGAAACTATTGTCATATTACAATGCTTCATTTTAATGTTTTTGTGATTTATTTGGACTCACAAAAACATCCCCAGCTTCCTGTAAAAGAATATTTTATTAAAACAGATGACTCCCATCTGTAGTCAGACACAGTTGCGACAGATAGACACTGCTGCTACCTCGCATGGCCTTTATGGATAATAATTATGATTGTCATGGTTATAATTAGAGCATTGTCAAGTGTATACAGCTTCTAATAAACACTCGTTGTTCACCTCTCTTCTGCTGATCTCTTCCCTCTTGTTCTTCTGTTCACATAACAAGCAATAATACAACCTCTCCTTTAATTTCTTTCTTTGTTATATTTTATGCTGTCAGGAGAAAAAAATCAACACTGTCAAATTAATGTCACTGATTTTGTAGTTTCGGAAACAAAACATATCACGAAAATGCAGCTTTTTACCATCAAAATACAACATCTTGTGTGTGTTTTTGCTCTTTTGTTCGCAAAATACAGGATAATACAAAATACATTACATTCATTAATTCCATTTTACCAAGTGAGGACAGTTTTGGGAAACAAGGACTGGTCCTCACAACTTCATAGGACTGTTGAGATTAGAATTGGGTTGGAATTAGGGTAAGGGATTAGAGATTAGAGGTAAAGTATGGGTTGGGGTTTAGGGATTAGAGGTAAAGTAGGGGTTGGGGTTTAGGGTTAGGGTTCAGAGGTAGGGTTAGGGTTGGGGTTTAGGGATAAGAGGTAAGGTAAGGGTTGGGGTTTAGGGTGAAGGATCAGAGGTAGGGTTGGGGTTTAGGGATAAGAGGTAAGGTAAGGGTTGGGGTTTAGGGTTAAGGCTCTGAGGTAAGGTTAGGGTTGGGGTTTAGGGTGAAGGATCGGAGTTAGGGTTGCAGTTTAGGGATTAGAGGTAAGGTAAGGGTTGGGGTTTAGGGTGAAGGATCAGAGGTAGGGTTAGGGTTTAGAGATTAGAGGCAAAGTAAGGGTTGGGGTTTAGGGTTAAGGCTCTGAGGTAAGGTTAGGGTTGGGGTTTAGGGTGAAGGATCGGAGTTAGAGTTGCAGTTTAGGGATTAGAGGTAAGGTAAGGGTTGGGGTTTAGGGTTAGGGTTAAGGTTTAAGATTAGTGTTTAAGGGGTTTTTTGCATTAAATTTGTTGCATTGGCCCAATGATCAGCAGGGTGTGGCTAAGAGGTGTAGACAAGTGGGAAGGTTGCAGCCCACAAGGGGGTCTGGATTCAAGACCAGGACTGGACAAGATGAGAAGCTGGCAAAGTCCTCTAGCCACAATGATATAAATTAGATTTAATTGAATAAATAAGTAGAAATACAAGAAGAAAGGCTTAAGGTAAAAAAAACCCAAAACATTTTATTCAAAAAAAGGGAAGGGAGAGGAAAGAGGAGGTTTAAGACTAAATTAAAGGGGTAAGAGCACAACAAAAGAGTCCATAGGTAGGGGGCAGTAGTGACAAATTTCTAAATAAAAGTGCTATTAAACCATGACAAAAATGCATAAAAACAGGGTCATTCAAAAAGCAATCCATCAAAATGTAAAAATTGCCCCTACTCGCCGTGTTGAAAAGTAAAGATAAAAGTTGTTCAGAAAAATAGATAAAAGGAAATCAAAGGTGGGAGTTATAAGAAACAAAATGTGGTGGCTGGCAGGTGGGGTATCTTTTCATTAGTTGTTTCTGGGGGGTTCTTGTAATTATGCCTAGCTTGGCAATACCCAATTTATGTTTTTCTCCCTCTGTCCATATGTCCAAAGATTGTTGTGCTCAATACCTGAAATGAAGTGACTGGTTGTGTATGATTAGGAGTGTTGGACATGGGGTGGTGGTTGACCTCCTACTCTATTGTAGAGATGCTGTGTGAGGTGAAAATATGTACGAGGTTTTGAATTTTCCTTTTCATACTATTTGCATGTGATGATAATTGGTAGCAAAGATGGCTATAGGGCCCCAAGTGGGAAAAGCTGTTCTGCTATACGGGTCCGCTATTTTAAGTGACAATGTTAAGAAAAAGAAGGGTACTGGATGTTGCTGTGGGGAATGGGGGGATACAGAATTTTGTTTATTAGGGGTGGGAGTTCAGGTTGGGTTAGGAATGAGGGTCGAGGGTATGTCTGGGTAAGAGATAAGGGTTGGAGCTGGGTACTGGGGAAGATGGGTCAGGGTTAGGAGTGGGGTTTAGGATTAGGGGTTGGAGGTTTGTTTTTGGTTTAAGGTGAGGTTAATGTTAGTGTTTAAAGTTTGGTTATTGTTAGGGCTGGGTTTGGGGTTTAGGATTTGGGTTGGGTTTAAGGTTATGGTTAGAGTAAGGCAGTTGGTTGGGATGTTAGGGTTGGGAGCTGGGTAATCTTTTCTGTCTCTAAAATTCCTCACTTAGATAGAAGTAAAAGGATGTGTTTGTGTGTTTTAGGTTTATGGTTTAGGGTAAGGATTCATGTGTGTGTATATTTGTGTCAATCTTTTAATGGGTTACTTTAATGTTAGAGTTTAGGGTTAAAGTTACGGTTAGGGTTGGGTTAGGGTTACGGTTAGAGTCAGGCAGTTAAGATGTTAGGTTTCGGAGCTGGGTAATCTGTTCTGTCTATGAAAGTCCTCACTTAGATACAAGTACAGGGGTGTAAGTGTCTGCCAATCGCTTAATGTGTTCATTTCAAACAGATCTATATATCCCTCTTCAGCAAAGATGTAATTTCCCTGACAGGGTACATTTCCACAGGCAATCAGAAAGGGTTAGGGGTTAGGATTAGGATTATTGTTAGGGTAAAGCAGTGAATTGGGTTAGGGTTGGGAGTTGGGTAATCTATTATGTCTATGAAAGTCCTCACTTAGATAGAATTAAAAATATGCCTTTATGTTACTGTTAGATGGTTCAGGGTTCGGGTTAGGGTAAGAGTTGGTTAGAGCAGCTCGTTGGGATGTTCAAGTTAGGGCTAGGAGCTGGGTAATCTGTTCTGTCTAAGAAAGCCCTCAATTAGATACAAGTACAAGGATGTGTGTGTGTATGTGGGAGGGGGGGCGTCTGTAAACTGGTTAACAGGATTTAAAACAGATCTATATATCCCTCTTCAGCAAAGATGTAATTTCCTTGCCAGGGTAAATTCCCACAGGTAATTAGTTGGGGGACAAGGAGCAGCAGAAAACTTCACCTCACAGATAAGATGCATTTTTGTCTCCTTTTTACTTCTTGACAAAGCCCCATGCTGCCTGGCAAAGCATGACACACGCAGCATCCCTCCTTCCCCCGTTTACATTCAATCAAGGTTACAGCGGCGAAAGGGCCAAGAGTCTTTGAAACCGGTTAAAGCCGCCCAGCAAGTGAAATCCATTACACATCAGGTTTTCATTCAAAGAACCTTTCCTACCAGGTCATATCTTGATTTAAAAAATCATATAGATATGTGATTCTATTCAGATAGGATATCTTTTCTCATGCTTTAATAGTACTGCTCATAATAAAGAAACACCTGTGCACTAACATCTCAGACTTTGGTGAAAATAAGCAGCAATTTAGGTGACCTATTTTATTTTAATGATGGATGAGTTACTGTGGCAATTAACACAATAACAGGTGTCCATAATTGTCTAATGCCTGAGAGACGGAGGCTTAAGAAGCGACTTTTCCATATATAACTTAATAGAAGGAGCAGTTCATTAATGCCTCTACTGATACAAGTATGCAAAGTTAAAGTTTTGTGTTTGACTAGAAGTAAAAAACAAAAATAAAAAAATGAAACTCAGAGTGAATGAGTTTACATTTATATATAAGAAATGCATTTTCATTCAACTTATTATATAACTGCTGCCAACACAGTAAACGGTTGGTGCTATTTGACGCTCAAGAAAAGACGGATATATTTACAAACAAAAAACATTGTTATATTTGGTAACATTGGAAAACTTTGAGTTTAGAATCAAACACCGTTACCTTAGGAACAGGGCTGAAATATGACACACAAAATAATAATGACGTTAAAAATCTAACTGAAATTGTTTCCATTCTCAGTCACACCATTACAATGTCTTTGCCTTTGACAATTTAATGTTCTGCGAATGTGGCTTTAATTTCAAGGTTGCCCTGACGATGACATCATCGGTGTAAGATAGTGGATTCTGTGCTTCGGTGGCTTCACCTTTGTCACGAAGAAATAGCAGTGGTTCATCCATCTTGATTTGATATTATTCCCTCACACGTGGAAATGTAGAGTTTGGAATTTTTGTGCAGCCACAGTGAACCGTGTCCTCGCCTCTGGTGCATTGGTCTTCCTGGGTTGGGCATAATTACAGCTCTACTTTTTCGGTGAGAATAAATGAAACTAACATTTTCTACCTAAAACCAACAGAAGAAAACAAGTGACATGAGCATTAACGCACCAATGTAATTTTTTTTTGCCTTTTCCCAATTTGACATCTGGATTTGCGAAAAGGTCAGAAATCGCCCCTTTAATTTGTTAACATTAGCATGATGGCCCGCCAGCAGATGAAGCCACGAGGAAGGATGGAGCTAAACTAACACGATTTAAGATGATGTGGTCCTCTTTGAAAATAACCACGAGCATGTGTGAGTTTTCTTTCCTTTTCTTTCCCTCTTTCCTCTCCCCTGCAGCCAGGCTGCCTTTGTGCTTGGTGGACTGTTATTAAATCTGTGTGTGATCACACAGCCTAGGGTCTGTAATGCTTGATTCATGCTCCCCCCCCCCTCCCTTCTCACCCCTGCTTTTGTTAGTCCACCGCTGACCTTTCATCACAGCCTTGAGTCAGTTTAAGAAGTGCTGCAGGGTGACAGATATCGCTGTCTTTGCTTCTATACCCTCGGCTGAAAAATGGCATCCTGTAAACCGACAAGTCCTAATGACCTGATACAAACCTCATTCTTGTGGAGCTCAGAAACAATAACCGAAGTGTGCGTACCCGCTTTGTAAAACTCTACATGAAATGATGAAAATGAGTGGTGAAAAAAGGGTAAATCAGGCCACGCTTATCAATTTTACATCGCCAGCTTTATAAACTAAAAGGAAATCAGCATTCTTTTAAACTACTAAAATCAATAATGGGCTCAGTGGGAGAAATTGCCTCTCTAGTCTGTACATGCTTGAAAAACTTCGGCACAATGCCCTCATGGGTCGGTAGATAAAGCGTGATAAAGTGCCCTGGGGCAGTGGCGCCCGCAGAAATTCTGAATCACACACGCCAGGCGCTGAAGTTCTTTGTGTCATCTTAAGACCAAAACAGACTTCCACGAACTGTATTACCCAGTTTAAATGTTAAGGTATATGGACAAATGGAAAAAGAGACTTGGAAGAAAGCATACATTTCTTCTGTTCAATCAATAATATTTAATTGATGTACTTCCTGAGGAGACTGTGGTCCTTCAACATCTGCAGCAAACTCCTCCGGACGTTTTACCAGCCTGTGGTTGCCAGTGTCCTCTTTTACACTGTTGTAGGGGGCAGCATTTCCAAAAAGGACACTTCCAGACTGGACAACCTGATCGGACGGGCCGGATCTGTGGTCGGCATGAAGTTGGTGAAGGTGGCAGAGATGAGGACACTCGACAAACTGCTGGATATTATGGACAATGCCACAGTCATCGGCAACCAGAGGAGCGTGTTCAGTGATAGGCCGCTCCTTCCCAAGTGTCGGACCAACAGGCTCAAGAACTCTTTTGTCCACCGTGCCATCGTACTCTACAACTCCTCAACTGGGGGGACATAGAGTACACTACACAGAAATGGAAAATTGCATTTTATCTTTATAGTTTTTATATTGTTTAACTCATATGTTGATATTCATTTATTGTGTGCTTCTTCTTTTTATGCTCTTTTGTTCTTATAATTTGCTGCTGGAATTACAAATTGGTAGTCATTTGGGAGTCATCCCAAGGGATCAATAAAGTCTAGTCTAAGTCAAATATTGTATTGTAAAACAGAGCTGTGACACCTTAGTTAAACCCACAGTCAAACGGTAGAGAAGAAATGGACCACTTCTTGTCAAAGTGACAGGTTGACCTTCCCCTGAACCCGCCCACACCTGTTCCCCCCCCCCCCCCCCCCCCCCCCCCCTCCCGCCTCCCGCCTCCCGCCATTCTCCCTTGCCCGCCTTTTTTTGAAAAGGGAGGAGGGTCCCACCCCCCCCCCCCCCCCCCTCCCTTTCTCCCTTTCTCCCTCCCGCCTCCCGCCATTCTCCCTTGCCCACCTGTTTTTAAAAAGGAATGGCGGGAGTTACAAAACAGTTACAAATCAGTTTTGCCATAGTCCTGACATATCCATCTGTCGGCAACATGAGTAGTTCTACATCCGTGATTGGTGAGACGGCTGTGACCGTTATAAGAGAATTGTGTGGAAAAGTAGTTGAAAAATCCACGGTGTTTGTACAGCGTTCTCAGGCGTCACCTTGTGAGCCTTTGCAGCAAGAATGGTCTTTGGAGCCTTATAGTCAAACAGGGAGTTTTGGGTATGTGTTCCGTTACAAGACGGGGGAGTTGATTCTCTATCAGCGGGAAGAATCTTCCAGTGAGGGGTCTATGTTGTCGGCTACGATGTCTTCCAATGACTGGGGTGTGTTGAAACTGATCAAACCGGGAATGGTGTGTGTGACTGAAGAAGGCTGTGAAGAAAGAAACAACACAGAACAGAAACCTTCCACAGAACAAACATTTGTGAGCATTTGGTTGACGAAAACCTCGGGTACGGGAAGATGGTTCTATCGTGCTAGCTACA
This sequence comes from Takifugu rubripes, assembly GCF_901000725.2. Lineage (NCBI taxonomy): Eukaryota > Metazoa > Chordata > Actinopteri > Tetraodontiformes > Tetraodontidae > Takifugu > Takifugu rubripes. The sequence goes on along the minus strand of NC_042297.1, from coordinate 3,522,890 downwards.
AGATGCAGATGGAAGAGATGTCAGGGAAACCGAGACAGTATTTTGTCTTGGATCTTTTTAACTCAGACTGTGGGGTTTTCAGCAACGTGTTGACTCTACCTCTTGCAGCATGGATCGAAAAGATGCATGAAATGGATGATAAAATCACAAAATTTTTTCACCATTGTCGTCTTTGGAACAACACTGTGGTGACGAAAAAAAGAGTCCTCCCTCGTGTAAGCCCACACCCATATCTCAAATGTATAAAAGACGTTCGTCTGAACCATACGTTACCCACTACCGGAGTGAAACACTAAGGAGAGCATGTCTACCAACAGAAGCGTCAAGAGCGGATCTGACAATCCGAGCAATTCCTATCTGTGGGATGAGGATGAGACACAAGCGGAATGCCGTCAACGTCGGCTTCGGCCTCGCAGGCTGGATTTTGACTCACTCATCCAACGCTCGGATCCCACGGATTCTAACGAGTCTCTCACTCCTTGGCTAAGCCCTCCACCAACCCCACCCCTCGGACGCTCGGCATCGGATCCTGGGGTGTCCAGTCCTCACTCACCCTCACTGAAACCACCCGTCAGAGACTCGGTATCACTTCCAGAGCTGTCCGAGTCTCTTCTCCAAGGCAGAGATCCTGCGCCGTCTCCGGCTTCTTCATGTCCAGGTTCTCCAATCTCTGTGAGCGGTGTGGAGAGTCCTTCACGCTCAACAACCCCTGATCCGCCTTTGCCCGACGACGCATCGGATCTCCCCGGGGCTGTATGTAACGGTGCTGACCAGCTTGACGGCTGGGCATCTGAATTCTTTGGTCTGGTAAAAAAAGGCGTTCTTCATCTACTTAGCGTCGTCCTGGACCTGTACAAGGGTGAGGTTTGCAACGGATGTCGGATCGACCACCCCAGCCAGCGCCAACACCAGTGTTTGGATGTGATCGAACCGGGTTTCTACCGCAACAACTTTTACATGTTGATGAAAAGACTCTACACACCCAAGTTCATTCCTGCTATTCAAAATTTCCTGAAAGCGTGCGGTGTCAACGCTGACTACGTGAAAGTCAAGATCGCCGCAGAGAGCCTTTTGCTCGAGCTGAAATCCAGCGAATTAATCTACACTCCCATCCAACAAATGTACGAGAGTATCGCCGACAACGACAGCGAGATTAAACAGGAACATCTGGACACGGTGACTCAGTACTGGACTGAAAACACTTATATCTGAAAACACCATTTTCAGATATAAAATGGGGAGCTTCTGGGGAAAAGTTGTAAACGATGTAGAAGGTGTCAAGATCCAATTGATCAAGGGTCAGATAATAAACATCTTGTACCAGGCTATTGAGAACAAAACGGCTTCAAACAAAAACATCTTGCTGGAAAAAACCAGAACGTGTGCAGGACCCGCACTTTGGGAAGAGATGGTAAATGACACGATGCTTATGAGCAAATCTGGATTGTCGGATTGTTTTAAAGTAATTTTTAAAGAACTGTCCAACGATGTTGTAAAACCATGTCATATGATAGCCTTTTATGCTTTGCTCATTGATGTGACCAGCAGACTTGTGCAAAACAACCATTCTGTAAGCATCTTGGAAGAACTTGGAAAATTTCACGATGATATCTGCCTCAGTCTAGATCATAAAGTCTTAACTCAAACTCTATTGATGATAACGCATTGGTCTTAGACTAGTTTTTGACTATCTGTACTTTCACATTACAAATGTTACAAATGTATTTGCTCATGTTACTCACAAAATGTATTTACTCATGTTACTCACAAAATGTGTATGCTAAAGATTTCTTAACAGCTAATAAAAAAAAATAAATACCTCTCAAACGAGCATCCCTTCTCATTCTGTTTTCAACATGTCTGAGACACGCTTCATGGAAAAAGTGTACTATGATCCCGCGCATCCCGGTAGCCTCGGTGGTGTAGAGCGGCTCCATAAGGGGGTGCAAGAAGAAATGGGAAAGACGGTTCCTCGAGAAAATGTTAAAACATTTCTACAGGGACAGGACGCTTACACTCTACACAAACCGGCCAGGATACATTTTCCAAGAAACAGGGTTTTCGCCCCCCGCCCTTTAAACCAATTTCAAGCGGACCTGTGCGATATGCAAGCCCTGTCGGAGCATAATGACGGATATAATTATTTATTAACGGTCATAGACATATTTTCCAAAAAAGCTTACGTCAGGGCTCTGAAGAGAAAATCAGCGGCTGAGGTGGTAAAGGCGTTTGAATCCATTTTTGAGTCAAGTCAGACGCCTGAAAAAATACAAACTGATGCGGGGAAAGAATTTTTTAACAAGAGTTTTGAAGCTTTGATGAGAAAACACAATATCGTTCATTTTTCCACCGCCAGTCACCTTAAGGCCTCTGTGATTGAAAGATTTAATCGTACATTAAAAGGTAGAATGTGGAGATATTTTACAGCAAACAACACTCTGCGATACACCGACGTCTTACAAGACTTGGTGAAAAGCTATAATCACAGTTATCACAGCAGTATCAAGATGAAACCCGCTGAGGTAACCTCGGAGAACACTTTTAAAGTGTTTCAAAACTTGTACGGTAAATCTGAAAACCGACGGAAGGTTGAAACCAAGATGAATTTCAAGAAGGGGGACCTAGTTAGAATTTCAAAACTGAGAGGAGTGTTTGATAAAAAATATGAACAGAGTTTTACGAACGAGGTGTTTACGGTATCTGAACGCATCCCTCGCGACCCTCCAGTGTACAAGTTAAAAGATTACGATGGAGAACCCATCCAAGGGTCATTTTATGAGCCAGAGCTACAAAAGGTAACGATGGGGGAAGACAGACTTTTCCACGTAGAAAAGATTCTGAAGCATCGCGTCGTCAGGGGTGAAAAGCAAGTCTTTGTAAGTTGGAAAAACTGGCCGGAGAAATTCAACAGCTGGATCAAAGCCGCAGATTTAAAGAACGTATAAAAATCAACTCGCGATCGCAACGGATATCATTTCATCATGTACGGTCCGAAGGACGAGGGCTTTTTTATTACCCTACCCTCCAACGCCAGCGTCGATGTTTTTAAAGAAAACACGAGTTCCAGTTACCGCGTGGATTTGCCTCAACATATCGATTTAGAGGGAAGCTGGGAAGTAGCTTTAACGCAGATTTCATACCCGCACACCTTTTATCACCTTTCTCAGGAGGATGCCTACTTTTACTGGAGGGAAAACCCTCAAGAACCGGCCACGGAGAGCAAGGTGCATCGTCAAGAGATGAAACAATCATATTTCAACGGCTTCTCAGCCTTTAGATTCGAGATGGACGGACAATTTAGAAGAATAAAGTCTGATATTTACCTCGTCTATGACAGTCTTCTGAAAAGATTTGATTTCCAATCGGGAGGTAAAACCCACGTACTCTTCGAAGGACCCCTGGCATATTTGATGGGTATGAAATCAGGGGAATGGTTTACGTTTGACCAAAGGTATGCGTACTATCCCTGCGATTTACGAGCTGGGTTTTATCACATGTATTGTTACAGCGACGTAGTTGCACCGCAGATGGTCGGCGACGTTTATGCGCCACTTTTGAGAACGATTGATGTAAAAGGAACGTTCGGTGAAATCGTCACACAGTATTTCAATCCTGCTTACTATTTACCGGTGTCCAAAAACCACATTGAAAACATTCAGGTGGAGATAAAAACGGATCAAAACAAACCGGTAAAATTTTCATACGGCAAGACTATCGCGACTCTCCACTTTAGACCTAGAACTTGAACCCCAGGGTTATATATATTCCAATCGCCCGCGTCCTCATCATTCATTTTCAGGAGGCTGATCAGCTATCCACACACACAAAGTGTTCAAGGCTAAGAGAAAAATAGAGAAAAAGAAAATGGCTCGGGTAGGTTTGAGAGAAGATCCTCACCGATTTGTACAATATTATGAGAGTCAAGTAGGGGGGAATTTGCCGGGGTTTTACGGTGCACCGGTCATGTACGGTCGGGGGATAGGATCTTTGTTTTCTAAATTATTTCGTTTCATCAGCCCTTTGGCCAAGAAAGGTTTCGAAATAGCTAAACCTCATCTTAAAGCCGCTGCGAGTAACATCGCCTCCAACGCCGTCAAACACGTGATGGAACGGTTCGCCGGTGATCAAGAAGATGATCAAGAGATGAAGCAAGAAGGATCCGGGGGCATTATGGTGTTGTCGCGTAGGAAGAGAAGACGACCCCCCGGAGAACGCATCCCCTCGAGCTTTAATAAACAGCCGTTCGGTAAAAGGAAGAAATCAGTTGCAAAAGGCCGTCGTGTGAAGAAGAAGTCCGTCCGGAGCTCTGATATTTTTTAAGAATATCTTTTCTTTGAGAAAAAAGAAAATGGCTCTAGTACATCAGAAATCTCCAGAGTGTACTCTGGCCGAATTGGATTTATTTTCAGCACCTATGACGCAGCTGTCTATCGATGAAAAAACCTACACGGAAATTTCTCCCCTGTCAGCCATCACCGACGGGGGACCCATTGAGTTTTTCATCCCCGGAGACGGGGACCGGTATCTGGATCTGAACGACACTCTGTTGCATCTCCGTGTAAAAATCACCAACGCTAACGGATCGAACCTAGCTAATGACGCAGCGGTGGGTCTTATCAATTATCCTCTAAATACAATTTTCAGTCAATGCGACGTGACCCTGGGGGATCGACTCATCTCTCAGTCGAGCGCTACCCACCCCTATCGCTGCATGATTGAGACCCTGCTCAACTTTTCACCGGACACACTCTCCAGTCAGTTTACCGGGGGTCTTTTTTACAAAGATACCGCCGGGTCAGTGGACTCTATCGTGCTCGTGAACGGTCCAAATAAAGGGTTAACGAGGAGAGCCGCGTCCACAGCCCGTTCCAGAGAAGTACACCTGCTCGGTCCTCTCCACGGGGACATCTTTTTCTGCGAGAGACTATTGCTCAACTCTGTCGATTTGAGAATTAAACTGATGCGAGCCAACGATGCTTTCTGCCTCATGGGGGCGCGTGACTCTACTTTTAGCCTAAAAGTACTGGGGGCTTCCCTATTTGTTAAAAAAGTAGCCGTGTCCCCTGCAGTCAGGTTAGGTCACGCCGCCGCCTTAATGAAGGGCAACGCTCTCTACCCCCTTTCACGCGTTAATGTGAAAACTTACTCTATTCCGGCAAACTCTAGGGTTTGCAACCAGGAGAATCTGTTTCTGGGTAGCATACCAAAGTACGTGGTTCTGGGTATGGTACACCACGAGGCTTTCACAGGAAGACGAGACCTGTCGCCTTTTAATTTCAGACACTATGACATCGAATACCTGGCTCTCTGTCAGGACGGCCGGCAAGTTCCGGCTAAAGCTTTCCAACCCGATTTTAACAACGGGGTGTCCGTCAGAGAATTCTACAACATGTTCCTGGCTACCGGGAGACATCTCAAAGATTTACCCCTGAGTATCAGCCGTGATGACTTTAATGACGGCTACTCTCTGTTTGTGTTTAATCTCAATCCGAGCGATGACAACGACGCACTGTCTACCGTCTCAAACGGAAACCTCAGGCTGGAGTTGAGATTTAGAACACCCCTGCAGCACACCGCGACCCTTATCGTCTACGCCTGTTACGATTCTATTCTGGAGATCAACGCCAAGAGGCAGGTGCTGGTGGACTATTATTAAAAGATGGACAACGTTCAACTAGAGAACCTTCTGCATAGCCTGCTGGGAGATGTGTTTTGCGGGGTGTGGGCGTCCGATCAACTGCCCATGCTGAATCCCTCTTTTAGAACCCCGGCCTACTTTATCGTCAACACACATCCGGCTCACATGCCGGGGGAGCACTGGTTAGCTTTGACGCTGGAAAATGGGGGCATAGCCACCTTTTTTGATTCTTATGGATTTCCGCCGGACTTTGATCACTACCCCCCGAGCATCTTACAGTTTCTGGAAAAACGTTCTAAAAACATTGAGTACCACGACGTTCAGTTGCAGCACCACATGTCGACGGTCTGCGGACAACATTGCATCTATTACCTCTGTCACCGCGCGTGCGGGCTATCTTTTGATCAAGTACTGTCTTTGTACAATGATGATGTAATAAAGAATGACTTCATGGTGTACGACTATGTGAGGAAATATCAGCGCTGTATTAGAAATAAAATCAATGGTCCCTCCAAGCAGGGGTGTTGTTTTTTGCAATGTTTTAAAGATTTTTAAAGTTTTTGAATGAATGACTGTACGCTCGAAAAAATGTTTAATAAACGCTTTATTGGTAAAAGACAAAACTTTGTGTATTACATTTATTCACGATGAAATGTTAATCCAACGCGGGGGGTCATTTGTTCGTCTTCTAGTTTTTGACGGTAGATCCACAGGTGTTTCAGAGTCTTGAGATCCGATCGCATCCATCTTGAGGAGTCGGTATTGATTACGCGCTTTTGGGTTACTTATAGAAGACAAAGGGATGTTTAATTCTGAGAGAGTATTTAAAAAATGTGTCCATCCGGGAGGTTCAGAACCCTCTGATTTTTTCTTTTTAAAAGGAAACAAGAGTCGTTTGAATAGATCGATCATGTGAGACCCTTTTACAACGTTGCCCCGGTACACAAATTCCCCTTTTGTATTCCAAACATCGTGACGGTCGGATAATTTCTTTAAGACGTATTCGGCATTCTTGCGATCTCGCGGTGGGAGGCTCTGCAACACGTCGTCGATGATGCTATCGGACGTCCGTACGTCCGTCCCAGAATCTGCCTCTGCCTCCGTCTTTGTCAGATTCTCTGTCAGATTCTCTGTCTGATCCTGCTTCACAAAGGTCAGATATCTTTGCAGTAACGCGTTATATTTTTTAATTTTTTCATGAGCGCTCAGCCCCTGCTCGTTTAAGATGGCTCTCATCCTAGCATCCAAATCGTCCTCCGCGACATCTCTGATGGACTGGGAGGGCCGCGTCAGGCGGTTGAGTTGATGAGGGGTGACGAGAAACATTTTTTGGGCCTTTTTCAAAGTCATTTTCGTATCAATCCTCCGACGAGGTTCCCGATCAAAGGTACCACCGCTGAGAGGAGAGGTAAAAGAAATCCGCCCGTCTGCTTCTTTAGAACCTGTTGCTTCCTCTTTAAACTGGTTCTTTTATCAGCCAACAGTTTGATAATTTTTTTCTGTCTCTTCAGTTTTTTAAATTGAGAAGGAGTCAGGGGGAGGTTTCCTTTTAGAAGATTTAAAGAAATCTCACACAGTGTCTGGATAAAATCCGGGGAGCTGTGAATAAGAATGTCTCTACGTTTCTTGGGTGTGGCACGGTACAGGGCCTTCAGCAGGGGTGCGTTTCTTTTTATACGCGCTGACATGATGATCTACGTCGACGCTCTGGGGATGTAAACGGCCGCTTGCTGGTGAGGAAGCACACCCGTCCTCAGTCTGTACGGATCTGGGCAGACGGGGGTGAGATCCACTATTAAATACCCGTGAGGGTCTTTTGTGGCGTCTTCAAAACTCTCCAAGAAAAATGTCTTTTGTGATGGAAAAATCTGATGAGCCAATATATTCATTTGTAGTTTATCCCGTGGGTTTTTAAACATGACCAAATAATTGCTGTTCAAACTGATGGTGCGACTGTGTTTACCCTGGTGAAACACGTTTTGAGTCAACATCATAACACTCATGTTTCTGTGGTGGCGATACTGTGTAAAAATCTTTACCACTTCAGGATGGTCAGAGGCTTGAAAAATAACATCGTCCAAAATAATCAAATGCTTTTGATCAGGAGGAAACAGTGTTTCATCTTCAAAAGAATCAGGCAGACCTTTGACAAATTTAATGTTTTTAATCATCTTTTGCAGTTCAGCGTACATAGGTTGAAAAGAGGTATAAATCCACACGATATTGTCAGGTACAACATTTATTACACGGTCACAGTTTTCCAATACATTTTTTACAAAATAGGTCTTTCCACACCCGCTCGGACCCGCGATTAAACAAGAAAAAGGAAAGATAAACCTAGGATCAAATTCAATTTCCTGCATTTCTAATACCCGAAAGGCAGAGTTGTTCCGTCAGCAAAGAGTCGTCTTTTGTCATACACCACCCTAATTTTTTTATCAAATGACACATTTCTCAATGCGAAACCCTTTTTATCACGTCTGATGCTGTGTTGACGGATCTCGATCGTGTTTCCCTCTTGTTTATTACTCAGGTAACCCTCCACCAGCTCTCTGACACTGTCAAAGCTCACACGCTCACAAAATTCCCGGGTCTGAGTGATACCTTTCACACGCATGACGACTTTCTTTTTATTTCGTGTTTGGTACGCGTAACTCTTGGGACCCGCCGCTGCAAACTCTTGAATGCTGTCACCATCCAGTTCATCCGTCAGGTCACCTAAATAGTTACCCAGCTCTAGAGGTTTCTCACCCTCTTTGACCAGATAGATTAAACTATCTGTGTCGATGTAAAACACTCTGTCTTGTAGTTTTTCCAGATAACTGTACAGCTTCAGTCGTGCGTGTGCTGTGGTGAATGCTGCAATAAAAACATTACTCTGTTTACCTGGGGGTTGAACGTACCTGTCGATGTATTTCCACCTGATGAGAGCTCTGTTGCTGTGGAGAACGGAAAAGTATTCGACTTTGTATTTACCTGAAAACATGTAACTAAAGAATTCTTTAGGATCTGAGACAATGGTGGTTTTAAACAAATTATCTCTCTGTGCAAACTTTCCCCACAAACTGTTGAGACACAATTTAGCAACCTGTCTTTTCACAGGATTGGTCTCGATTTTGCCAGCATCTAAAAGAATGCCCTGATGCTCCTGATAGTCCCTGATGTATTTTTCCCTGCTCTCTCGGTCCGTCGCCTCAGCGGGGTAACCAGAGGCTTCCTGCTTTCCTTTCAAAAAGGTGTGTATGTAGTCGGTAAACACAGTGTCGCTGCTCTTGTCAAAGTGCCAGACTTCTGTAATTTTACCCACCCTGTACCCCACATCCAGAGCTTTGATGAATTCAACGGTGACCCAGACCCCCGTCAGAGCTCTGCCCTCATCGTCGTGTTCGCAGGGGCCACCCTCATTGTTAGTTTCGGCACAGGTGCGACACAGTGTAAAGAGTAATTTACCTCCCTCACTTTTGTGCGGTAACACGGGGAATAAAAGACCTCGAGGAGGATACACAGTGGCTCTGATGAAGCCGTAGTAGCTGCGTGGGTCCTCGAAATCTTTGTAGATGATCACGGGGTGACCAAAGGGGTAAGAGCAAGTACTGTTGACAAACGGGTACAGTGAGGTGACATCAACATAGTGGATGGTTTCATCGGGCGCTGCCGTGTGTCGCAGTTTTAAAGCGCTCGTTCTACCTCCGAAAAGTGCTTTTCGGGGGTTGAGAGGCTCAGGAGCGTTAAAGCAACGGAGAAATTCTTTAACCTCCGTGCATGTTGTTTTCATCTGGTTCCACGTGTGTTCTCTCATGACTACAACACGAACCCCATGTGTGGTCTGTAGCTCACTCACCCTCTTCTCACTTTTGTAGTGAAGTTCACCAAAGGTGACGCCTCTCATATCGCACTGTACTGTGGGATCAAAGCAACTGGGACAGCCGTGGTAAAAACATCCATGAAATTCCCAGACATGTTTTACACCGTCAATCTCAGCATATCCGTCTACGAAAAATGCACCAATCTGTTTTTCACCCATGTTTAGAGCATGCTGTATAAAGATTTTTTCTTTGTGCATCAACCATTCTAACCATTGAACCGATGCGCTAGAGAATCTTTTGCTCTGATTCAAATAGTTGTGTGGGCAGGGGATAGCCAGAGTGTTAGGAGTCAGATAATTGGTGCGAAACACCTTCATACAGGCTCCGGCTATGGCGATAGAACCAAAAGGGTCTACCCCCGTCTCACCTAGGAACTGATCTCTAAATTTAAGACTGCCCTGGGTGAGAATGTCAACATCATTTTTGCAGTACAGCGAGGCCTCCTTTTTGAAGTCAAAGGTACCGCGGCTGACCTCGTTGTACCATGGGTCAAATTCTTCCCGTTCGCGCACCGTCATGCGATCTACGTCGTAGTCGGACGGAACGGGATAGGACCCCACGTAATTGAGGTGAATTTCTGAGCTAAATTTGTGTGGGAAATACCCCTTGGTCTTGTCAGTGAATCCTAAGGCTTTGGGCATAGCGCTGAGACGCATGGGGAGAAATGACAGGGAATCTATGAATTTGAGACCATAATGGGATTCCTCAAAACTGAGGATTTTACTCCCGTTCATCAGAATCTGTTGTGGCGTCACATCCAGTTCCAACATACCTTTTAACACCAGATAACTGTCAAACCCCTTGGCATTATGGGCTATAAAGATGTTCTGTTTGTATCGTGGCTTCCTGAAATGCAAAATAAACATTTTAGCACAGTCAAGACCATAAAACGCCTTCTCTTCACCTTTGGATGTTTTTGTATGCACTAAAAAAGGAACATGCTCTCCATTTTGACCCACAAATGTTTCAAAATCATAAAAAACCAAATCAGGATGTGAGATGTCTGGTTGGAGGGTAGGAATGTAACAACTATGATCGACTTTAGAGTCGCTCTGCAGTTTTTCACCACAGATTTTACATTTTTTCACCGCACAGCGATGCTTTGCATCGTCTAACGACAAATTGACACTGTAGTATAGTTCGCATCGTGCGCATTTTTTGATTTGGTCGCAGAGGCTGGACTTTCTGCTTGAACCGGCCAATTTGTGTCTGGTGAAACAAGAGGGTGAGCGACACGTTCTGTTACAGTCAGAGCAAACCACTGTGTTGAACCCTTCTGTGGGGCAGGCAGGATCGTTGCACACTGCGCAGTAACCTTTACAAAAGTGGGTATAGGGATGCTTAAAAGTCTTGTAACAATAATTACAGACTGACGACCCCAGGAAGGCTTTGAGATTTTTTATCCCATAATAGTGATTTTGTAGTAAAAAGAGAAACAACTGATTGGAACGATCAGAGAATTTTGTCTCATAATGTGAGAGGGGTTTACTGTGGCATGTTCTGTAAAACACAACAATTTTACGCCCCAGAATATTTTCAAATTTACCAATGTCACTGAAAGTGACGGGGGTCTCATCATTTAAACCAGCCTGATGCTGCAACTTCCTCGCAATATCAAGGCATTCTCTTTCAGTAAGTTTCGGGTAGATAACGTGAGCTAGACTGATGGCGAAGCAAAGCTGGTTGTCTCTGTTGTCTACGATAAATAAGTGGCGTCTTTTTTTGTCAATGATTTCACAGTCTAGAGTTTTCTCCATCTTACGTTTGGCACCTCCTCCTGGGTTCTGCACCACGTGAAGGATGAATTGTATATTCTCATCCGATGAAATGATACCGTTTGACTGCACAATCCGATCTAGCATTCCATTAAAAGCCGGTAGAATATTTTCACCTTGTTCATCCACAGCAACTGTAACATGATTGTGTACGTTTTCACCCACCACCTCCAACTGTATTAAATCATTGCGACTACTATGTCGTCTGGCAACATCCACCAATTCGCTGATAACCCCTGTTACATCTCGATAGAATGTTGCAATGTCAGGCACATTTCCCCGAGTGGGAATGTTAAAGGAGCGTCTTGTTCTCCATGTGATAAAATCATTAAAAAACCTCTCACCCCGCTCAGGAGAGAGATCGGGTGGATTTTCTCCTAGCCCTCCTCCCCCTTGCTGAGGAGAAAGTTTAGGGGGGGCCATGTGTGTAAGGGCTGAGGGGCTGCTCTCTGACCCCCCTTCTTGTGTCTCTGCTGAATCCGTCTCTGATCTGATTGTTACCGCGTGTAAGACATGATCACTTTGCGTGTGGAGAGCTGATGAAGGAGAATGATTTTCAAACTCTACTGCATTAACTGCATTAAGGTTTTCGAGGGCATCATTTATGAGTTGTAAGGTGTCAAGTTCTAGGACGTTTTCATTTTGCTCTGTAAAATGTAAATTTATTGGAATGGAGATTGGAATTTCACTTAATTGATCAACAGCTATTTGTAAAGCATTCGGTACTTGATTAAAATATTCAACATTGAAATCCTCATCACTTAATTGATCAACAGCTATTTGTAAAACAATCGGTACTTGATTAAAATATTCAACATTGAAATCCTCATCCATATCTTAAACAAAAGACAGAAAAAGGAAAAAAAAAAAAATTACAGCTTTTTCAACACTGTTTTAGTACACCTTTGGTTACAATTGGAGGAAACAATATACCGTATGACATTATTGAAAATCTCCAGCACTACCTTGTCTTGGGGGTGTAGGGAATGAATGTAGCAGCCTGTATCCTCCTCCACCCTGTCAAAGAGCGGATCAGGAACGCTCTCGTGGTGCTCGTGCTGTTGTTGGGGATGATTGTATCCGGCTGTATCCCCGTCCACCCTGTTGAAGGACGGTTCAGGAACGCTCTCGTTTAATCTCACCCCTGAATCTGTAATTAGATGAGAGATGAGTTTTTTTTTTTTTTTTTTTTTATATATTATTATTATTATTAGTCAAGAAGATATAGTATAAAATATACCATCAAACAATCTCCTGACAATGTTAGACTTGTGTCTCTGGTTCCTACGTCTCCTTATCGGCCTCGCAGGTTCGAAAGGATCTGGTCCCGCTGTAAGTACAGGGGTCAGAGTGGTACACGCTTGCCGTATTCTACGTCTCCTCGCAGGGGCAGAAGGTTCACGGGAGAGTGGAGCTGCCGGGGGAGTCACAGTGCTCAGAGAGGCGCACGTTTGAAGGTTCTGTTTTGATGGTTCTGTTTAGACAGAGGGGAAAATCGTTAAAATACAAATCATCAAAACGGCACATATTTTGTATATACTTCTAATCACAGATAAATATATTACCTTGTACAGTCGACTTCGGTCCTCCTGGCTGTCTCACACGTCTTCTGGAGAGTTTGTTCGTCTGCTTACTTGAGTCAGTCCCATGTTGAAGTGCCGAGGGTCTGCTCTCAATCTCAATTTCACCAATTTCAGTTACACAGCAATTTGTCCCCTGCACGGGGGGTGGGGTTTCAGAACACAGCAATGCTTTTGCTGCTTTTTCAGTTTCTTGGTTGTCTTCGGATACCAATCTTTCAGCCCTGGCTAACAGATCTGAAAAATGTATCATAAAAAGTTATATTTCAGCAATCTATGAACAACTGAGCTGTTAATAAAAAACAAAACAAAAAAAAAAAAAAAAAAAAACTGTATGTAAAATACCAATGTCTGTTTGCGTGAGGGTTATTCCTTCAAACTCATCGGCGCTGACTTTAAAGATACAGAAAGTTACACTTAAAAATCTAGAATAAAAATAGAACAACTTTCAGGTTAAAAAGATCACGGCTTGCTTACCAGGATAAATTGGCATATGGTGAACCTCTACTGTAACTTCTAAAACACAGTTATTCGTAAATAGTAGTTAATCATTAATAGTTCATTCATTAATAGTTTTCTAAAACTATTTAGAAAACTACAGAGAAAAAGTTTGGGAAGAATTTGAGGCTTACCGGTAGTCATCTTTGCAGCCATCTTTGTTTGTTACACGCGCTCGCAGACGGTGAAGCTTCCGATGAAGTTCTGGAGGACTGAGCTAATGACTGTGAGATGATCATGTATATATTCGCTTTACAATGCTTGGCGAGAGGAAAAAAAAAAAAAAAGTTGATTGGCGCCGAAAAGTCTGATATTGACGACTGCCCCGATGGACCAACTGGTGGTGATGTAGCTCCCATGGGGATAAGGCCCTACACGGGAACTCTACCAAACAACAGGTTCAGGCGATATAACTCATGTTAAGAATGTTTTTCTCCAGGAGGGCCTCCAGGTCTCCAGGGGATTTAAGCTTCTTCAGTTACACACCTCGGACACCGGAAGACAACGCAGGCCCCTAAATTTCTTACTTGAAGCCACCAACTGTTTTCTCTTTTCTTCTGAACCACAGTGTTAGGGTTCTAACAGTCTAACTTTCTCCAATAGTTTTCACAAATGTTTCACAAAATGTTTGTTCTGTGGAAGGTTTCTGTTCTGTGTTGTTTCTTTCTTCACAGCCTTCTTCAGTCACACACACCATTCCCGGTTTGATCAGTTTCAACACACCCCAGTCATTGGAAGACATCGTAGCCGACAACATAGACCCCTCACTGGAAGATTCTTCCCGCTGATAGAGAATCAACTCCCCCGTCTTGTAACGGAACACATACCCAAAACTCCCTGTTTGACTATAAGGCTCCAAAGACCATTCTTGCTGCAAAGGCTCACAAGGTGACGCCTGAGAACGCTGTACAAACACCGTGGATTTTTCAACTACTTTTCCACACAATTCTCTTATAACGGTCACAGCCGTCTCACCAATCACGGATGTAGAACTACTCATGTTGCCGACAGATGGATATGTCAGGACTATGGCAAAACTGATTTGTAACTGTTTTGTAACTCCCGCCATTCCTTTTTAAAAACAGGTGGGCAAGGGAGAATGGCGGGAGGCGGGAGGCGGGAGGGAGAAAGGGAGGTGGGGGGGGGGGGGGGGGGGGGGGGGGGATCCACACTCCTCCCTTTTTAAAAAAAAGGCGGGCAAGGGGAATGGCGGGAGGCGGGAGGCGGGGGGGGGGGGGGGGGGGGGGAACAGGTGTGGGCGGGTTCAGGGGAAGGTCAACCTGTCACTTTGACAAGAAGTGGTCCATTTCTTCTCTAACGGTGTTTTGGAAATGTCAAAAATTCAGAAATGCTTGCCAGGCCTGCTGTACTGTGCCTTCATTGCTGCTCTAATCACAAAAAAAACAAGGACATATGAAGCTGCAGTACAATGTCAAGCATGAGAGACATGGAACATTTTGTACTTTTTTAAATATCTATGAACAGTGGAATCTATTTTTCTTCTCAGATTCATCACGCGCTTGTTTGTCGAATTAGAGCTTTATGTCTGTTCTCAGCTGTACTCTGTGACTTGATAAATGTGTTCTAATAGTCTGTCGTTCATATGAAATTGGGTGTATGCTAAACTTGATTTCCAAGCATGTTACAGTTGCCCCATTTCCAGCAAAAACAACCGTGTGCCAGTTCTGTGCTGGTGCTAGAGCCCAACTGGTTCCAACTTGGTGCCTCCTTGCTCTTCCACAGGCCAAGAGCTAAAGCAGGCCAACGTCATGACATCAGCATAAAATGGGATCATGCGACCGTATGTCTGGAAGTGGATCTAGCGCGGGTGTGTGAGACGCTTGCTTAAGCAACAGTGCTTTAACTTTATATGTTCTCCCCAATGTCGATGATAACTCAGTAACACGGTTAATTTAACCACTTGGGTCGGTTCTGCCTTTTATGATCCCACTGAGTAAATGTTGTTTTGGAAACCATAATACTCACGGTCGGTATATGTTAATGCTAGCTTGTAGTTAGCATACCACTAGCTGCAACATTAACTCTCATAATGTTTGTAGCTCCCTTTAATCTCTAAAATCGACTATTTCGCTTTTGCTGTTCGTGTTTTGGTCTGTAGCTTCGACCAACAATTGGTTCCTGTTTTCGGTTCTTAGCGCTGACCCCGTTTAGCCCAGTTTGAGGTTAGTGCTTGCCTGGACCCTGTTTGGAACCAGTTTGGAAGTGGTTGGGCAGATGATTCAGTGGTGCAAAAACAAGGAACTGGTGCAAAGTCAGGCAGTGCTTAAGAAGGAGGACCTTCTAAAAGCTTTCTGGCTTCCTTAAAATCCCTAAAAATGTGCAGATCCTGTTTCTGTTACCACCCATTGACTGAATTTTGCATCCTGGCTATCCGGAAATGTGTTTTAAATGGAAGACTTCTTCAGTTTTGGATTTAGAACCATTTTAAATGATTGCAGATTAACTTTCAGTGATTCATTTTCCATTATTAAATTGTTGCAATCACCTCTGGTTTCACATTTCTCCATGATTCACTGCTTTAGTTCTCTTAAGATTTAGAGTTAACATTAAAAATGACCTTACTTCTGTATTCTTACATTTTATACAGTATATGCATTTACATCATTCAGCTATAATGCCAGAAAGGAGGAAGTAGTGCTAATAAAAGTTAAGTCCTAAAGTGTCAAACTGAAGATTTGCTGCAGACAGATATGCACTATCCCTTCCAGGGTTGTGCCCGGTGGAGGTTATAAATGGATACATATTTTATGACCGGGCCACGGCCTCTATGAGATAATTTCTTAAGATTGATTTTACTTTCACCTTATCCTTGAGAAAAAAAAAAGAAGCTTTTCTGTTTTACAGAACTTGACCCATTGGGCCGATATGTTTTTGAGGATATTATTGTTTTAGGCCACCATTGGTCACCTCAGTGGTCCTAAATATATCTACACAGCCCAAACTGGAACATTAATATGACATTCCAGTTACACACACTCTTCTTACTTAAACTATTTCAATAATTTATGTTCAATTATGCTTATGGCTAATAATTTAAAAAAAAAGATTAGCTAAAAATAACAAATTCTCTAAGAACTTCACAAGCCTTTTCATTTCTTGGAAATGAACTGGTCACAGTGAAAAAGTCTGGTGTGCTCTGGTGGCTGAGTGCAGCATAGGTGAACACCCCCTCCCACACACACACCTTTACTAAAATCATGCCACTAACAATAAACTTTACGCGTCCTCACAGCCCAGGTATATGTGCGTTTGCCTTGTGTGCAGCCTTAACTTGGTACCTCTGAGGCTCCTCTCATCTTCCTCTGAGACTCGGAGATCAGACTCCTGTGCCAACTGTCAAAGAGCCTTTTACAGGCTCCAGACTCAAGCATACAGAGTAGTTCAAGCTTAAAAAATAGAGCAGTTCGAAATGATATTCAGTCAAGATGAGAACCAAAACACAATACTTGTCCATTGCACTGGCGACTGCTCGTGCCTGGAACGCAATTTCTGACACGAGGCCCGAGGTTGTCAATACGCAGTCATCCCCACATGCTCTCCTTAAACCAGTGGCTTAAACTGGATCTTTAATATTTGCATTCCAATTAGCATAAATGTAAGAAACTGGAACAAGAAGCATTTGAAAGTCACACAGCAAAGCGCATATTCAACCAGTGCGGAACTAAAGAAATCTAAAAACGCAATATAAGAGTAAAAAAAGCGCAGGAGAAAGACGAGGAGAGCAAGAGCGAGATCTGCATTAACGTTGTGCTTGAGCTACATGTGTTTTGAGTCACTGGTGCATGTCTTTTATGAGCTTACGACTTCGCACTGCGTGGAAAATCCGCCCCGCTGCCGGGATTCCGCGGCATTCAGAATGTCACTTTTAATTACGTTCCCCTCTGAGATGTGATCCCGTTGATCAAAGACGCTGCTCTGACTTAAAGTTAACGTGTAAAAAAGTGGGGTGGTGAGTACGGTATGGGAGGAAGGTGTCTCTGGGGTAACTGTATGTTTAGTAATGTTGGAGGATAGATTTGACTGGGTAAAAAGGCTCAAGACCCATGTGACACATGTAAGACTAGAGTAAGACAGTTCCTGTCAATTACTTCAACATTGAAGGTTTTCAAATGGAATGTTGTGCAAATAACCTCTCCAGTGACGTCACTGACCCTGCTCATTTCAGATTCATACCTTCCACAAAACGTTAACACACGGTGTTGCAGAAGGGATTCTTTCCTTTGCCCCTCTTGACCTTGAGATCCTGTCAAGGAAACAACCTGGAGATGATTTAATTGCACAAGATACAACACAAAGAAATCTGAAGTGAAGATGAGTGGTTGCGACAAGATGGACAAGGCTATGCTAGTTGGAACATTACTAACTCCTCAAACCATTGCCCATTTCATTCTCGACCAGAAGGTCACACCGAGGGTTACAACAATATCCAAGGCCACACTTGACTAGAATTTGCTGGCTGCATTTAAAGAGCTGCGCATGAGCAGCAGCTAAACTTACAAACTAAACTAAACAAAGAACTGAAACAGGAGGGACAAACACAGGAGACACAGAGGAAGTGCCAAACGAGGATAGAAGCGACAGACTTCCAGATTGCAGGAAAACAAATGAAGTCACATCTGAAATGAGCAGATTAGAAAAGCATTTAGTTATTTATTTGTTTTCATTTATTCTGTGTCCATGTTTCCATATAAGCTCAATCAGAAAAAAAAGAACATTATTGATAGGCCTCATCCACTCGCTGGGCACGGGCACGAGTATCTGCCAGAGGCGGTCAAATAAAGTAAATTTCTGACTTCAAACTTAATACAATGTCAGGTTGAAACAAATTCCTTTTTCACTTGACATGGTGGTTGGTTCGGTACTGCTGTTCTATGCGATGTGGGGCTGATAACACTGTAAAACATTGCAACTTCCACGGATCAGTAGTTTGGTTACATAAGTGTGACGGGTGCTTGAGCTTTGCTGGGGTGTAATGTAATTCACTTTACAATTATCACCAAAGTTTCCACCAGGCAAAGAAACCGTTTATTTTTATTGCTAATGTGTTTTAAAGCTAGGTTTAATAGAACACATCAAAATCCCTCTTCATTGCCTTCAACATTCCACATTAGTGTCAATAATGCAGAGAAAAATACAGCAAAACATGACTTTTTTTAAATGAAAAAATAAGCATATATGTCGAGTGTATGTGTGGCCTTCTGGGAGGAGCAGATTCCAGAGAGTGGATTTAGAAAAGAGATCTAGCCAGCTCCAGTATGGATCTGACCAGGTGCCAGAGCTTCCATCTAACTAGAACTTGTTGTTAAAGAAAACAGAACATTATTTTGAAAACCCCAAGCAAATATAATGCTTTTTGTTTTCATCAGGGCACATTTCTAGGGTTTGTGTGTAATGTGTCCAGTGTCCAAAGTACTCTCAGTTCGTAATCTGCAAACATGCCTGCAGTGCTACATGGGTATCAGTTGTTGATTCGTTAGTGTCTTCGTCTCTACCTCTGGTGCTCTTCAGTGTGAGGATCCCAAATCTAGGTGGTTGCATAAACTGAAGCACTCAGAGTTGGAGGAAAAATAAAAAGCCTTCTTTACAGCATGGCCATGGAAATTAAAGACTTGCCAACACGTTGCGGCCACAGGCTTTCATCAGGGCTGATATGTTTTGTCCTCTATAAGGCCAATATAGATTGGGTGGTTATCAGTAGATTGGAGCACACATCTGAATTTAAATAGACATGAAAGACGGACCATACAAAGTCTAGAACTGCTCTACCCCAGAGATATGCCCAGATGTTACTTCAGATTTTAGGTATTATATCACATCAAATATAAATTGTATCAATCTTGTGTACAGACTGAAATGCCTGCGTGGTTTGGCTTGTATTGGGAGAACAACATGTAAATAAAAGGTACGAGTGACTGAACAAAAACACCCCATTTGGATAGGCAACCTCCGATGTCGTAGACCCACTACAGCTTTTGTGATGCCTCAAAGAGCTCTGGTATATACCAAGTAGCAACTTCAAGAGGTGGAATGGGCATGTTTAAAATGCTTTTACAGATAGAATCTTTGCAGATATATACTCTGAAAGCAAAACAATGCTAGGCCAAAATGGTGAACTTGATTTCTCACCTTTTCTTTGGTCTTGGTAGGATCAAATTCCCTTAGTTTCTAAGTGTTTTACGTGTGTCCTCCTTTGTGGCCACACTGCAGTAAAGGCTTCTTATGATGCTCTTACTCTGCGTGCGTCCAATTTCATCGGTGAGGCTTAAAAAACATATCCAGCTGGACAACTGGCAGAGCGGATTAATGGAAAACATGATAAATTTCAACCCCAGGGTTAAAAGTCACAGTTAACTTTTTAATTGTTTAGTAATTAGCAGACCCAACAACAGCGTCAGCCTGTGTTTTAGTTCACTAAATAGGGAAAGACAGAAGAGCACTGGAGGAAATAGTCTCACATTTTGAGAAAAATGTCTTCAGGCAGGCTTGTTTGTTTTGGGTTTTTTTTTGTTGTTTTCTTTAGTATCTTTGGCAACAGTGTTTGTGATTATATGATTAATGATTTTCCAAGGATTCATCTTGGCTTTCTCCCCCTTTGACCTTTATTTGTTTGTAGTGCAGCCCTCTCCTCTGGCCGAACACAGGGTTTTATATATGTGCTGCTGGTTAAACAGCAGATGGAATCTGACCACGTTCCCACTGGATGACATTTGTTGTTATTTCATTTGCCAGTTTTGTCTGCTGGCATTTCATAACCATGTCTGTGTCCGTCTCCAAACCCGACAACCAAAACACACACGCCTAAATAATGACCTAAAGCTGTCGCCAGCCACCCTGTCTGTCCCAGGGGTGCTGAGCCCAGAGGAGACGACTCTTATCCAGGAAACCCTGTGCAGCAGAGGGCTGGGAGGGAAGGGGGTATGGGGGGTTCTACTGCAGATGATGGTGTCAGTGTTTGTCTCTGGCAGAAGCTTCTGCAGCTGTCCTCCTGTGAAGAGGGTGGACAGGAAGTATCTCAATACCATCTAAACCTTGTAGCTTTTGAAAGGTGACACTGATTAACTGATGCTTGTTCCTATATAACGGTGGCGCAAATGTTTTAACATATTCTTTTTGGTGGGATGACCTGCAGAAATTCAAAATGTGCAGCTGTCTAAGAAACTGCATAATCAGCTGAGGGACCAGAACCTGACTATGCTGCACCACAATGTGGCAGCTTCTACACAAATCAAGCGTGGTTTTGATTTTTAACGATGAAAATGCAAACGAGCGTGCTACATCTTAGCACAAATTTGAAAAAATGTCGCTTCTATTACAAATACCCTTTTTTGCTTTTTGACCACTACTGCTGTCTCTGGCTGGTCAGGCAGCTGCTGCTTGAATTCCCACAGGATCTTAGATTTATTGTTCTCAAGTACTTTGAAAAATGTGTCCCCTTGGGACTTCAAATCCATACTAAGCCCAGGTGTCCCTGTCCAAGTCCCAGCCAGTGGTTATCCCTCAGTGTAGCCTGGTCCAGCTCACATCTCTTCTGTGTTGTCTGTGTTCTGTGTTTTTCCAAGGGCATTTTAGCTTCGCCTGCATCTTGCACAATAGACCCCCCCTGGAGCAGGTGCAAGAGACCCGATTTAGTGCCGTCTTTATCATGACCTTAGCGAAGGCTGGTCTTCTGTAGCCATGCGTAGGATTTATTGATGTTAGCTATTTTCTCTGCTGATGATATCCCACAGAGAATCTGGGTCCTCTAGAATATCTCCTCTTCCTTCTCATTACCCTCTGTCACAGTGAGCAGCACCTCAGCAAAATAATACATCGGAAAATCAAAGTTCCAGCGCAGGTTTATCGCATTTACACCTGAGTAGATGGAACACAGGCGTAGGCTCTTCCTTGATTCATATCAATGTCCAACACAGCCCAACTGTGTCTTTTTTCTCTGTCTGTCTTATTTTCCTCTCAAATAACTAACGGTTGTGAGCCATACTTAGTCTCTTATAGACCCTTAAACGATGTACCTGATAATGAAATCATCCAGATGTTAAAAAATCACAAATTTCTTTCATCGGTCTTTCAAACAAACCAAATAACGCTTTTTAATTTGTTAAAACAATCTCATTTATGTTGTCTTCACTTTTATGAAGTACCTTTCCTTATGAAACCCTGACAGTGTGACAGGCAGGTAATGCCACAAGTGTAAGTTTGGAACAATCGTTGATTAACATAGGGTTTATAATTCTAATAATATTCAATTACACTATATTAACATAAAAAGTTTACTTTAGTAATTTAGATTTTAAATGTGTCATGGTTAAAAAAAAGTTCTTTGTAGGAGCATGTCAAAAATCACTTTTACCCTGTAAACTAAATTTCTGCAGACCAAAAGAGTATTAGACAAAAATCTACTTTTGTTTTTTTGATTTTTCTCTTTTTGATGCTCCCACCCACCCGTTCACTCATGGAATAGTGCACCTTTGTTTCTGGAGAACGATACACTCATTTCCTCCTAAATGTTTCGGGCGATTTCATCAATAGGTCTTATTTTAGGCTTTATGTTTTAATGGAAGCACAAAAATTACCATTTTAATATTTTACAGAATGCAGTGACTGCATAATCAGACTTTTTTGCAGAATTATGACTGTAGGTACTGAAGTGAATTTAAAAACTGTTATTTATATAAAAATCAGTGGTCTCCTTTGAGATGAGAACAACCATTATTACTGCCAGGTTAAAAAGAAAAAACACTAATTCTAGCTCAGCTAATTATCAGCTCCCAGCATAATTAAGGCTTATAGATGAGCAAACATAATTAGTAGGTATTATGCAGACCTAATGGGGGAGTGAACAGGTGAGTGTGTATTCACTCCTTTGTTTATGAGCTAAGGGTATACTATAATGAGGCAAGAGAATAAAAGTTGATTAGTTATGACCTAAATGTGTCCTCATAATACTTTGATAGAGATATGATAATGTTGCCAGGAAATGTAGCTGTGGCAACAGAATCACCCCAATAGAAGCATAAAAAAATGCCTTTTTATCACGGTACGGATTCAGATTGACAGATAAATCCTGTAGAACAGGATGGAATCTGGTTTGCACATGTTTGTGACAGTAACACAAGTGCTTCTGTAATAAGACTGTAACTAACAATGGGTTGTGTTATTGGACTTCGGAGGAAAGTCGTTGATCATCCTGTAGTGTGGTGCTGTGGATTGTTTACGATGAGACATAGGTGGTCTGGGAATCATTTAAGGTTGTATGGAGGACCTAATAATTGGGCACATGTCACCCCTGGATGAAATACTGCTCCCTAAGGCAGAAGCAATCCTGTCCTGCAAGACACCATCTAAAATACTACAGGAGTAAATCTGACACAGTGTGACTTTGTGTGTGTTCTTGTACTTGCTACAACAGTCTGCATTCTACTAGCAAAGTGGGGACATTTTTGGGACGTGGTGAGATTTTGGCTGGTCCTCAAATCTTCAAAAGTCTGCTTGAGGGTTATGACCTGGATTTAAGGTTGAGGTCAGAGCTGGGCTTAGGTCAGGGTCAGAGTGAGTGGGTTAGTTGTGATGGTTGCGTTAAGGGCTGGTTAATACATGACGTCTATGAAAGTCCTCACAAAGAGACATACAAGGATGTGTGTGTGCAGTTGTGTGGTTGTGTGTGGGTGTGTAAAAGGAGCTGAATGCCTGGCAACCACTATGGAGATCATAATAACATTATTCCCAAAGAAAGTTGAGTACTTTGAAAACAAGGGCTAATTAAAGCAGTTTACCAGTTATCTTTAAATAAGAGCATTTGTGTCCTTGCTCATTTCTCCCATGAGAATAGGAAGCAAGGGTTGTGGGCGGCGATGATGGGGGGCTTATTTGCCAAGAAGAGCCCTCCCCACTTGGTTTGGCCTAATGAAAGCAAGATCAAAAGATTAGTTCATATTCAGCCACATTTATTAAACACAGTGCTGATTGTGAGCAAACAGCAGTATTACACGGAATCCTTGTAGGGCTCGAACGATAAGCCTCCATTAAAGGTTGCAGTATTTTAGAGGCACTAATCAGGCCCTTGCTGGAATCAGAGTAATATTTAGCCTCGCTGTTTGAAATCTAATTCCGCCTTTAGAAATTAGACAAAGCTCACATTGGTGAGGGCACGCCGCCGTAGCGTGAGTCTAATGGTCCAGATATAAGTTTCCTGCAATGACCTAAAGGTGGTTTGAAGGCCAGAGAGTGTAAAATGTATGTTGTGAGCAGTGTAGTAGATCTGGCTGGGTGAAAGAGAATTGCCCTCATCCTCCTGTAACGTTGGGACTATTTTAGGAAGGACAGTGCGGAGGTAGGAACGGGTCGATACCGAAACAAATATACAGTTCATCAAAATGGGGCTGATTTGCTTGGAAGGTCAAAGAATCCATCTGTTTTCTGGTCACATATTCAATATAAAAGTAGATTTTGCAGCCAGTTTGTATGAGTGCACAGAATTGGCCTGCAAGAAATGCATCATCACCGATTTTGTTGAGGCCGTTGGAACAGGAGAGATACCTAGAGGGCTTTTGGGTGATGCAACACACCGGGGACCTCAGCTTGCAGGCCCAACTGGCCTGTGGTTGCGTTTCTAAACCCACATCTTCCTTCGTGCGGGGAAATAATGATGCTGACATGAGCCCATTTTGACACACTGGTCATTCAAATATTTATGTGATTCACTGATGTACTAATATACAGCGCATGTGTAAGCAAGCACCAGATGTTTTAGGAGGACCCAAAGATACAGAACCGTGTAGATGTTTGAGAGTAAGAGAGCTGGAATCGATTGGTTGTGTTCCTGTCTTTTAAAGGTTAAAAATGTGAATCCATGTGTTTGGTTTTGGTGGACAGTTATCATGTGTGGAATTAATCGGATTGGACAAAGTGAGCACGACTGGGGGGAAATTCAAAACCACAAGGGTTTTTCAACCTGAGCATTTGTAGGAGACAACCACCTATAGAGCCCTCCTCGGAACATTCTGGAATACTTTTAATGGTTTATATGAAATCCCAGTTGGTACTGTGGTATAAATTGGTCTGACTGTGCTGTCACCAAAATCTTGATTACATACAGGATGTGGCCAGTGAATAAGCGGAGAGTTCTAATCTTCAATCGTGGCTTTGAACCTAAGAAACGGAAGAATTACTGCCCGATAATAATTTTGTGTTTCGCCTTCTGCCTTCTTTCAGATCACCTGCCAGTATCGATTGTCAAAATCAAACAAAACAAAAAAAAGGTGAAAGATGTTTCGAATGACAACAAAAGCAAACATTTGGTTTAACTATTTAGAATTATACAACCAAAAATGCAACTACTATTCAGTTCTAGGACTTAAGTAAAAATAACATGTTAGGGAATCATCTGAGTGTTTTGTAATAGCATTAACATAAGCTAGTGCTCACTAACTTATTTTAATGATAACTTGTTAATAAAATATAAGCTTTTTGTTTCCATCGTAAGTTTGTCTTTTTTCTATTATTTTAATGTGGTGTTCTGACCTCGGAATGGCTGCCTGCGGTAAAGTATGAGGTTCGTACACGCAAAATTTTAATGTTTAAACAGGTTAAGCTCTCTTGCTCTTTGCTGAATCACATATACGCAGTTCTATCTCAAAGTTTAAGTGCAAATACAAATGTAGTACATGGGGCCAGATACTAACTTTTGGATAGGAAAATTAACACACATCTAGGTTGTAACTGGGTCATGCTGTTGATGTGAAACAGCTTGCGCTGAAAATAATGAAAAATATCTCAACAGAAGCTATTTTTCTGTCCCCAAGCCCTCATGTTAGCTTAGCTTGCTAACATTTCTCTCGGGGTGGCCTATGTGCAGTGAGGCTACTTATTAATATAGAGTAACTTTTTCCATAGTTCTCCATTTCCCAAACAGCAGGTTCACAGTCTTTCAAGCACCACTGCATATGAACCCCCCAGTATGTTCTTGACCCAGTCACCAGGAAGCCTCATAGCTCATCTCCATGCTGTGAGCAGAACCCTTGTGGGTGGTTAACCTCATACAGTTTCTCATCCCCAACTGTAAATGTCACTGCCCACAGCAGCTGACCACTATGCCTGCCCCGCGTGCATTATTAAAACCAGGATCACATTTGTAATGCCTTCTTCAGTCTGAGGCTCCCAATTCTTGTTGTGTCCAACAGTGGGCAACTTCTTAGCATTAGCAGTTTTACTGTGTGATGATGGTATTTTTCCTTGTATAATGGCTCCTGCAGCTTCTTCAAGCTTGGTTTTTTTTTTGTTTTATTTCCATTTAGCCCCTTTAAACACTTCACAGAGACGGTGTTTAAAGGTGCACCACAGAGAGAAAAAAGCCTTAAAGGAGTCTTACGTTGAGTATCCAAGTAGA
This sequence comes from Takifugu rubripes, assembly GCF_901000725.2. Classification (NCBI taxonomy): domain Eukaryota; kingdom Metazoa; phylum Chordata; class Actinopteri; order Tetraodontiformes; family Tetraodontidae; genus Takifugu; species Takifugu rubripes. The sequence goes on along the minus strand of NC_042297.1, from coordinate 3,497,130 downwards.
CCCCAGCAGGGTTTGGAAGTAAATACCAGTTCAATCTGCCTTTTCCCTGGATTTTAGATGAAAGTGAAAAGGTGCAGCCGTGTCCTGCTCAGTGCACAATAAATGCTGTTCTATGCGTAGAGGGTAACAGAGAGGTTTTCTTAAATATAAAGGACGGGGAAAAGTGTTCAAGGTGATGGCAGTGACTTTTTTCAACTGGAAGGTTTTGCTCTTTTACAATGAGGTTACTGCTGCCACCATGAATCAGAGCAGCCTGTCTGCAAAATAAAAGTCTATGAATTTTTTGCTGTGCATTGAAATATGTTCTATAAAATGTGTCAAAAATTCCTTTGATGCATTTGCTGTCTTAATCTCCATTAGGGTGAAGGGGAAAAGGTAATAATCCAATATAGTGGGAAGCATTTCTATTAGGTTTATTATGAAATAATTCATAGTAATTAAGGGATTTTAAAATGAACTCCCCATAGTGAGGCTGCTCGCCTATGTGGAAGTCACAGCTTCTTTCATCTATAACTCCTGAAAAATTCATTCAAAAATGCCTGAAGCATTTTCAAATACTCTTAACTATGTTGGAGAAAAAAGAGAAATCATTTCCTGATAATGACAGACACGGTCCACGACTGAAAATGTTCAAATACTTCATGTTACTTAAATATACTGCACCAATACCTATCATATTATTAATAAAGTAATCTCTCCACAGAAGCTAAACTGATTATATTCATTTTGTAATGTGAGAGAACAGACTTTGTCAAATTGCATCAATGTCAATGGACTCATTATGCTTTATTGGAGTAGAGAAATGTTCATCAAGTTATGAAGTTAATGGAAATCACTTAATCCATCAATTGATTGATTGATCCAGTGTTGCGACATGAAATATAGATGAGGGAGAGTGGTCGGCGTAACGATGCGAAGGTCAGCGGTTCGATCTCTGGTTTACATCTTGAAATGTCCTTCGGCAAAAAACGGAACGTCCGAGTCTCCCGAGGGTGCGTCTTTGGTGTGTGAATGTGCCTGATCAATTATTTCTCCTGATGAGCAGGTGTCTTCCTGCGTGGTTGTCCAGTCTTCCATCTGCAAAGGAAATGAAATTTTAATGTGTAGAGCCCAAGTTCATGACCTGAAACTACAAAACAGCCATACTATAGAGTCCTGGGGTGTGAAACCTGACTCTATTTAACCAAAAGAAAGTTATGGCTGTCATTTTAGTGTCTGGGCAGTGACGCGTCTGCTCTGTGCTCCCCTCAGCTGCTGCAGCTGTCGCCTGAAGCAAAGACGGCTGTTGAGTCAAAAAGCACAAAAACCATCACACTGTCGAACCATAGTATCAAATAAATAACCCCCCTTTTTTATATATCATAAAAATGTTTATCAATGTGCATACACATGCACACTACCTACTTCTATATTAGTGTATCGTATGCAGTAACTCTACATTTGTGAAAATGTCTCGCAGTTTTGATAAAACCCTGCTTCAAAGTCCAAAAGTCTCTGTAAACGTGAAGGGAGTGAAAGTGAAATAGGAAGTCTTTAGATTGTACAAAGGGCTTTTCTGCGCCTGTCAGCCACTGTAACCATGACTTTCACTTCATGCCAGTGGAGAAAGCCAAGGCCAGCCTAACAATAATGGAACAGAGCATCAGTTTCCCATTTTTTGCTGTTGCTTATCGTGTAGATATTCTACAAGATTACAGAAAAGATAGGAAGCACAAACAACCAGTTTTAAATCTATTAGATTAAGAGGCTTTGAGGTTGGACTAGATTACTATGGATTTTACTCTGGATGCTTACTTGGTGTATTATCTTGATGAAAAATAATACCCCCCCCCCAAAAAAAAAATGTTGTTCACCTATTTATTTAGAGTGCATTATTGGATTATTAGCAATGTATAAATTTAGAAATTCACAATATCATGAATGTTGATTGAACAATTAAGTGATTTGGAGTTGTGCCTATATGGTTTATCTTAAGGTGTAAAATCTGCCACGCAGTGATAAAAAGTTGTTTGAAGAAACTTTCTCATTTTATTGACCCTCTGAGTCAGTGGTGCTTGTTTAGCCTCTATTGCCAAGTCAGTATTCATCATGTCGGGGGCCCCTAAAGCATTTCCAGGTGAGAACATTTTATTTGGTTGTTGGCCTCCCTAAACATCCTTCAAAGTAGATGTATGCTCCAAAACTTGGATGGCTGTTATGAAAAGGGTTGTAAAGTTTGTTGTTGTGGAAGTTGTGAAAGTAAATGTAAACCCACACATGCCAGCATCAAATATAAAGTCCTTCCCCTCTAAAGTCTTTTCTTTTGTGTGTAGATTTTAGCGTTGAAAAGCAGAGTCACACAGAGATTTGGGCCGTCTTTTTTCTTCTCATCCAGAAGATTTTCTTCACGTCTCCATATGTACGCACCCAAGTCCACCTTAACAGCGATGCCAGCTCAGTCAAAACAAGCAAACATTGAAGACTTTAAGTTAACTTTACACATTCTGGTCGATAACACCGATTTTGACAATACAAAAAAAGTTACAAGCTGTAACTTCATAATCAGCATCATGCAGGGCTGATATCAGTGAGTGATAATCAGTGAGTGTAATCTCGCTCAGGTTCAAATGAGAACGCAAACAATTAGTTACATTTAAAGGAAGTGTGTGGGTGGGGGGGGGGGGGGGGGGGGGGGGTGGATCTGTTGCGAGCAGGCAGAGAAAGGATGCATCACAGGTGGCAGATTGATGAACTGCTGCAGACCAAGGGCAAGTTCTTCATTCACTTCAGCTTTGATTTCTCAATCTGCATTGCAATCGGTCAAGTGTTTCCTCCCCATGATGGGGATGACAAATACTCAGTGTGCGGTGATTGCGTCGGAGTGTATCTGCGACGTGACTGTGAGCGAGACGCCGCACATGCATAAACACAGGGCGCTTTTCATCCTGGCTTGGAACCAAATTTTCCTCTGTTCCCGCTGAAGGATTTTCATAAAATGCCATCATGAATGATTCTGAGCAGCGCGTCATTGGCTGTAACAGTGCTTGCAGAATAAACTTAAACACAAAATGCTAATTTAAGGGGGGATAGTGCGTAACAAATAAATGCGCAGTTGTTCTTAGTGGAATTTCTTTAAATGGCAACTCTAGATTAATCAGCGCCTCTTCCATGTCTTTGTTTCCGTGGTGCCAGAGTGATCTCTTACATTCTTGTATTCCTATCATGCAGAAATTGCACGGACAGCCATTTGGCTCGTGTTTACCATTCATTTGTAATCTGGATAGAGGGCCCTTGACTGCACAGGCCTCGGGACAGCAGCAAAATCAATTGGCCAGAAATGACATCTGCCAGAATCTGCCACTGGAGCGCTCGTAGGTACCGTAAATGAAATCACAAGCCCTAATTGTGTGCTGATTTATTCACTTGTCTAAATGCATCACGGATGGACCAGCTAGCAGCCCCAGAGCCCTGTCTGTGCACTTGGTCATACATAACACATTTATTTATTTGCCCACCCTTTCTGATTCAGAGTATTTTACTTGGGGATATGCAGCAACCGCTCCTCCTTGCATACTCAAACTCCCATTCCTTCACATGCCCCTCCACATTCGATTAATTCAGTTTTCCCTCCTCTTTTTCATGCTGGCGTGTAAAATGAAATGACTGCAGAGACAACTGTCACTTGGCTCAAGTAAGATAAATATGTCAACGCCTCAAGTGGTTAGAGCACGCTCTTGTCTGACTGTTTTCAGACTGGTGAGATGGTTGGCCTGCATTTCTTTCTGTTACTTTTATTTGATGGTGTCTTCATTCCCTTGATTCTGCCGAGTGATGCTATTTATGTGACACACAGCATCCCTAAAAGATTCTGGAATTAGAAGACATTATAAAACGTATTTGACCTTATCTCCTCTTAAATATTTGGGTCCATGTAACACCAAGAAAAAACATGGCTTTAATAAAAAGGAGTCATCCTCTGTGTTTGACAAGTCAAAATATTCGATTAACAACCACCCAGAGATTTTAAAATGCCCACAGATTGGGTTTTTAAAGTGTAAATAGTCTTAAATTTTTAAATTGTGCTATAACAATAACGCTAGCACTTTATTGAACAAGTTGCTGGTTGAATGTAGGGTGTTTGTTATTGTTGTCTGTCTGTCTCGTGTGCTGCTGCCTTTGTTGGCCAGGTCACGTTGGTCAAAGAGGTGTTGATCTCTTACTTTCTACCTCATTTCCTTTGTAATTTTTGTAGTTGTGAGCGCGACCAGTGCCGGATGTTCGGGAGGACCAGTGCTGCTCCGATGCCAATGAAGAATCGCCTCAATTAAATGAGGTTCTGCTTAATAAAGTTGGAATGAGGCAATAACTGTTTCTGTTTTCTACACTTGAAGTTTGTTTTAAATTTTCAGATTTTATTGAATCGTTTTTCTCTTTATATGCTAGATAAATTGTAATACTTCATATATAAACGTAAAGTTTCTGGACGCTGGATAAATGGCTAGATCTTTCCACAATGTGGTGTTTTGTGAGTGTGTCCAGGTTCTTTCAGGGCAACAGCCTACTGAAACTTTAACCAATGCGCCTTAATAAAATATAAAGCAATACCTGCAAGTGTGTGTGTGTGTGCATGTGCAACATCAAAAATTGATACAGCCTCCACAGGACAGACCAAGAAATTTATCTAGGCCCAAGAGTACATCCGGTTGGTCTTGTCACCTAGGCAACATTTATGGGAGGTTACAAGCATGTCTGAGATGATACCACAGGAAAGTGATGGACAAGGAGCAGAACAGTGTTTCTCATTATATGAGCTGTGGGAGTGCAAATATAGAGACAGGGACGAGTCTAAGCAAGTGAGAGGGTTTCAGTCATGGAGAGAAGAAGAGGGCGAACAGATCAGGCGTGATTGCAATTTCTTGCATTATAAAGAAACAAATGGCCCCTCCAAATTTTACTGACCAGGGACAAAAGGCATATGACAAAGATATTCACTGACAATCTGTATTTGTGCTCCCAAAGTCTGCCTTTAATTAAAGCTATTCTCAAGGTGTATGAAACAGGTGGTGTATAAGATCATGTTTTAATGACATTTTCCAATATTTGTCCTATGTTGCTCCTAACAAAGCCTCGGTGTTTGAACATAGCAGCGCGGTGGCCAGTGGGGAGATGGTGCTACGGCACCACTTAATGCTGCGAACAGCCCTGCCTTTTCCAGCTCATTAGCCTTCCCCTTCTTTGTCCCAGGCCATTTGATAGCAGCATTAATCTACGGCTCCACCAGGCTTCCTCTCCCTATTTACCGGTATTTCATGAAGATTACACCACTCAAGCATGTAAATGTATGCCTTTTCTCCTCCACCACCCTCAGACCTGATGTCAGCCCAAAAAATCCATGGAGTACCTTGTAAAAACTTCTGCGACATACGGCAGATTAGACTGCGTATTCCCAAAGCCCACAGAGTTGAGAGGCCACAGTGAATGAACGACTATAAAAACCTTGTCCTGCGTGTTTGTTTCCTCTGTGCATGCTGTGTGCACGCTTACCGTTATCATGGACAATGCGCACCCATAAACAGTATCATGCGCTGAATAGGAACAAATATTCCCCTATTTCTAAACTCCTGTTTAATCACCTTTCCTGTCAGATTGGCATTCAAAATGTATCTAGTGTTTACTTAAACACTGTTCTTAGGTAGAGTTAAAAACATAGTTGTGAATATTTCTGTTTTTCCTAGCTCCTGAGACAGCTTTGGATGTAAACATTGTACTTTTATACGTAGTAAAAACAAGTAGAAAAATAAATGCTAACTCTGGTGGGTGTTGGTAGCTCAGTCTGTCGAATTAGGCTGAGAAGCAGGGGGTTCTTGGTTCAAGCCCCAGCACAGACAAAACATGGAAGGTGTTGTGGTAGTAGGGGAAGGTGCCAGCACACCTTCAGAGCACTGCCAGGGTACCCTTGAGCAAGGTACCGAGCGCACAAATGCCCTATATATGCCCTATATCTCCTCTCCTCTCCTCTCCAAGTAGATCAATGATGTTATTTTGTGTAGTTTTTCTGCCCCCCCTTGTATTCATCTACAGGTATCACCGCCTTTGTAGTTGTATGCTGACCTACTGACCTACTCTCTTTACCCAGCCAGCCATCAGCAGGAGGGTCCCCCTACATGAGCCTGGTCCTGCTCAAGGTTTCTTCCTGTTAAAGGGGAGTTTTTCCTTGCCACTGTTGCTTGTCTGGGGGTCTGGCCCTGGGATTCTGTATTGCGCTTAGAAACAATTTTGATTGTAACAGATGGTATATAAATAAAGATTGGTTGGTTGGTTGGTTGAGATGTAGTGATGTAAAACGTGAAACGTGAACATCATCGAACGCTGGAGAGAGCACTTTTCCACCCTCCTCAACAGGCCTTCTACTGTCGACCCTGCTGCACTGAACTCTATCCCCCAGAAGCCAGTTGTAGATGACCTCGACCTCCCTCCATCATTAGACGAAGTCATGAAGGCCATAAAGCAGACCAGCTCAGGCAAAGCAGCAGGTGGCGACAATATTCCTGCAGAGCTCCACAAAGCGGCGGGACCAGGAGCACTTGGAGCCTTCCACAACATCCTGACAAGCATATGGGAAGAAGAAAACATGCCACAGGACTTCAAAGATGCCACTGTTGTTTCTATCTTTAAGAAAGGCAACAAAGCAGACTGTGGTAATTACCGAGGCATCTCGCTTCTGTCCATTGCCGGGAAAATACTGGCTCGCGTCATTCTCAACCGCCTCATCTCCTTAGTCTCCGAGGAAGCTCTTCCAGAGACTCAGTGTGGTTTTAGACCTGGCCGCAGCACCATCGATATGGTGTTCACCATTAGGCAGATCCAGGAGAAATGCATTGAACAGCACAAGGACCTCTTCGCCGTTTTCATCGACCTCACCAAGGCGTTCGATACGGTAAACAGAGAGGCACTTTGGTCCGTCCTCAGCAAGCTAGGCTGCCCGAGAAAATTCACCAACCTCATCCGTCTCTTCCACGATGGCATGCAAGGACTCGTGTTGTCAAACGGCGACACCTCTGCGCCCTTCGACATCTCCAATGGCGTGAAACAGGGGTGTGTCCTTGCCCCTGTCCTCTTCAACCTCTTCTTCACCTGTGTCCTCAACCATGCCCTCCGAGACCTCGACCGTGGCATCTACCTGCGCTACCGGCTGGATGGCTCCCTCTTTGACCTCCGAAGACTGAATGCCAGAACAAAGACAATAGAGCGGCTAGTCCACGATGCGCTCTTTGCCGACGATTGTGCTCTCATGGCACACACAGAGCCTGACCTCCAAATTATCGTCGACAGATTTGCAGAAGCAGCTCGATTGTTTGGCCTGATGATCAGCCTCAGTAAGACGGAGGTCATGCACCAACCAGCACCAGGCACCAGCGCACCGCCCCCCAATGTATCCATCGAGGGAACTGAGCTGAAGGTGGTTGAGCAATTCAAGTACCTCGGAAGCACCATTTCCTGTGATGGCTCTCTAGACAAGGAGATAGCTCAGCGTATCAGCAAAGCCAGCCAGTCCCTTGGTCGACTCAGAACCCGTGTGATAAATAACAAAAACATCAAACTGGAGACTAAAATTAAACTCTACAAAGCTGTTGTGCTCACCAGCCTTCTTTACGGCTGTGAGACCTGGACAACATACAGGAAGTACATAAAACAGTTGGAACGATTCCACATGAGGTCCCTGCGGTCAATAATGCACATCAAATGGCAGGATAGAGTGACCAACCTGGCGGTCTTGGACAGAGCTGGCCTTGTAAGTATCGAGACCATGATTATGAAAGCCCAACTCCGCTGGTCAGGCCACCTGATCAGAATGGACAGCACGCGCCTTCCCCGTCAGGTCTTCTACGGCGTCCTCTCCCAGGGGCAGAGAAACACTGGGCGCCCCAAGAAGCGGTACAAAGACTGCATCAAGGACAGCCTAAAGTACTGTGGCATCCCTCCAGCACAGCTAGAAGCCCAGGCCCAAAACAGAGTCGGATGGTGCGCCGCAGTCAAGAAGGGGTGCAAATCCTTCGAGGACCACAGAAGAGGCAAAGTCGCAGCAGCCAGGCAAAGAAGGAAGGAAGCAGCAACAGCCCCACCCACGGCGTCTTTCCCATGTCCCAACTGTCCCAGAGTGTGTGGCTCCAGAATTGGGCTAATCAGCCACCTTCGAAGTCACCAGAGATGACTGCACTGACATCATCGGATCGATGGTCAACCCAAGAAGAGAAGAAAACGTGCCCCCACCGGACATAGCTTGATTCTCTGATTGGTAGTCCAAAGATCGACTCTGAAGCCTTATGGAAAGCCCTCCTGGAAAAGTTGGGCTGTCATACATTCACAATAAAAGGTGCACCAACTCCATTTTAAACCCTATAGATTAAGAACAAAATTCCTGTAAAGTTCCCGCGTTTGTATAATAATATGTCCCAGAAATGTGGTCACTATAGGATACATGCTGTATGTCTCATCACATGTGAAGTGACAAAAGGACTGTTTGACAGTGTTTGGTCAGAACCATGCAGTGAGCTCCGTACAATTTCGGTATCATAATCATGAAAACTTTATCACAAAGTTGTGAGGGGACACTTTTTTCAGTGGGTAAAGCATCACCTCCGTGATCAGCCTGGCAGACTGTCTCTCGTGGGGTATCTGACAATATTATGGAGGAGATGCCGTCGACACGCTTGCATCGCCTCTAGCTTGCCATTAATCTTTAAGCATGAGTCTTGGGTGCATTTGGCATTTAGAATGTCAGTGGCATGTTTGATGATGAGACCTTTCTTTCTCGTTTGATCCTTGCGAGGGGTTTGCGTTGTATAATGACACCTGAAAGCAGACGTCCGACTATAAACGGCGACTCCATCATCACGTTGTAGCATTTAAGTGACATTGTCTGAGTTTTACTGTGAAGGAGCGGTTTCTCTTGGCCATAAAAGAGAAGCATTTCTTAACGCTGGAGTCTGTGAGTCCCGAAGAAGAAGGGACGAAGCTAAACGCTGGGCAGTGCTCTGATTTTTTTTTTTTAACGATAAAGAATTTTTTGGGGGGTCTTTTGTGTGGTCAGATTTTGACGGGGTCCTGCTACCAAAGACTGTAGAGCGAGAAATCACATTCCCTGGCAGATCCAGAGGTCAGACATGAGAGGGTTTAGTAACGCTCTGGTCATTCACTGGAAGTCAGTCCAAATCAGGCAAAAGAATCCCAAAATATAAGGAAGCTTTTCTCACAAAATGTAGGAGGGAAGTGGGGGTGGGCTACAAGCAGTGGGAAGATAAATAGGAGGGAGGTGGGAACACACCCCCACACACAATGATGTCGACCCAAAAAACAACCTAAAGATAAAACTAAAACAAACTAGCTCATCTTCACCTTTGCCCTCGTGAATTATTCTGTGTCTGCCCCCCTCCCACCCACTTGGACTCATCTACCATTCCTTTGGTGGTGTATTGGTGAAATCGTATCCTACATTCCAGGACACTTTGCTCTGGACTCTTTAGCAATAATGCAGTTTTCATTCCTTTGCCTCTGCATTCATCAGGCTCCTGACACCCTCAGTGGCAGGCGGCGGGCGTCCCATTCTCATAAGAGTCGACTGACCCTCCTTCTGACACTTCGCTGGATTTGATTGGTTATTTGATTAAGCAATGATGGATTCCTGCATACGGCATTAGGACTTCTGTATGACAGCAGAAAAGCTGAAATGTCTTCAGTGGATGTCTAATGAATTGCTGTCAGATTTTACAGAAAAAAAAGCAAATGCAGTTTTACCCAGCTCATTTTGCTTAAGTGCTGTGAAAAATACAGAATAATGAGATGATTGCTGCCATCGTGTAAAGGGTCTTTTGTTTGAAACCTTGGAACACATTTGGATTGAAGGATTTATAGACGCCTTAATCTTTTACTGAGCCCCAGCTGGCCAGCATCAAGTTCAATCCAAGTCTTTATATTGGCTCTGTTGAAGACCTTTCTTCTGTTTTTTCAGCTTCCATTAATTCTGAGACTTTGAGACAGATATAAACCAAATCTTCCAGAGATGGCATCAACATCCAGTCTTATCACCAGCCTTGCAGCATTCATTCATTTTGTAACTGACAAAGACTTATTTATTTTCCCAGCAAATCAAATGCAGAACTGTCTAATTCACATGAATTTGTGTAAACTGTATCACTGCAACCACGGTTTAAGAGTATCCCAAAGATTTAAGCATGCCAAGAACAGCCATGCTATTAAAGGAATGAGACCACAACGCTTTAAATGTGCAGCACTGTTAAGATTTGATGCCTCTGAAAGCAGACAGCTTTGCAAAGTTGTGTAGGCGTTTGAGAGCAGACAAATAAGATACATCACAGAGGTAAACGCTCCAAAGCTTGTTTAATGACTTACATCAGAGAGCCATCAAAGGCCTGTTGGTTCAACTAACAGGCTCAACATTCACGCTTATCAGTATGTCACTGTCAATTGGGAGGCTAACTGTTTCACTGCATCCCCCACGCCCATCCTATTCCCCGTTGACAATAGAAGCTGCAGCAAAGCTGCAATTAGAATAATTGTTGCAGTCGCACCTCTATCAGCTGTGAACAGGGAAATTCTAACACGTTTGGTGATATGTACCTCCCCACCCCCCAACCACCACCACCACCCGACACACCCTCACACACACACACACCACCACCTGACACACACATCAAGAGTTGTTAAACTAAACTAGCATGTCTTTATGGGTAGGGTTATATGTAACTACAGAGTCATTCTTAATATTACATCACATAATGGATTCAGGCATATGGTTTTGGAATTAACTAACCATACATTTCAAGTCACTTTTTACTTTAAAAACCCCAAAGTTAAAATTCAATACTATTTTCAACTTTAATTCAATCTTGACTCAAAATTCTGGCTGCACATTACTATTTAAAAAAAAAAATACAGCAAAATACATTAGAATAAAATCAAAAGAGCTTGACAAAAATGAAGCACTGTTCCAAACTGGACATTTTATTTTTAAACCCATCTGCTTAGAACAACTCCATTTGTGGGTTGACAAAAACGGTTGTTCCCTCCAGTCCTGACACACACATCAAGAGTTGTCAGCCTTTGTGTCCACTTTGTCCATCACCACAATGTTTGGCTGGTTCGCACTCACGTGTTTCTCAGGCTGTATCTGGAAGGTCCTCAGGATCTTAGTAGGGCCATTCTCCAACACCTTCGGCACTGTGTCCCACTCTGAACTCAGAGTTTCCAGTCCAAACTCTACAAACACGTTCCTGTACACTAAGCCAACTACTTGGTTGTGATGCAACACAATGCCTTACCTGCGAGCATCTTACAGCCTGTGTCTTTTATGTGCTGGATTGTCTCAGGGGCTTCTTGGCTCAACTTGCATCTTACCTGGTGTGATAGATCCCAGTCTCTATTGCTCTCGTGCTCAGAGCCTGTTCTTGTGCTAGCATGATCAGGGCCTCCTTGTTCTCTTCCAGTCCAGCCATTTCCAGCCACTGGTAGGATATCCTGATATCATCCATTTCCTCAGTTTGGCGGTGGCAAGTGCTATGCAGGGGCTTGTCATCCTGCGATGGTTCCAGTATTCTTCTCCATCCGGTTTCTGCCGCCCGAAGTATTCACTTAGCAACTCATCTCTGGAGGCATTGTTTTAATAATACTCATTGATCTTATCTGGTTCATCCGGGATAGAAGCTCGCTGGCCTTTGACCTCTCTCATTTCGCTTAGCGTGGAGCCTAAGATGTGTTCATAAGCACATTTAACAACAAGTCAGGGTTGCTAATTCGCCCATCCGCTAAATGCATGTCTTCAACACTAAATATCGTGAATTCTTTAATGTCAGCAACACATTTTCTGTTTTGGACTGTGTGTGGGATTTTACAAACTGCATTATCTGGTGCTGTTGTGTTTGAAACAGCAATTAAGGAAATGCCAGCATATGAAGGAGCTGCCCTGCAAACACCTACACACACTTTTTTGGATTAAGTAAATAGGAAATTATTAGAAATCATTAGGCAAAGCCTGGAACACACATGCCAAATCTGCCCGCCAAAGTATAACGGGATGCAACTTTTTCAGTATTTTTTTCTCCTCTATTTTCTTTCCTGCTTGTTTTGCCTTTGAGAAGGAAATGGCTGTCAATAAGCATGGCCATGATAGTGTGCAAGGACTGCCAGTTCCAATAATGCTACAGAGAGATCACCACAATGAAAGGTGACCTTGGCATAATTGAGATTCATCACAGGGAAAGCCAGGCGGCTGGAGTGAAAGGGAAAATAGAAAATGTTGTTTTTAAAAAATGAAAGATGTGTCCTGAAAACACAACATAAATACTACTTTGATTTTATGAGGAAACAGCCACGTGATGGTGAGGCTACGGGCCCTGAATCTCAATGCCGGGGACCTTTTAATAAGAGCGAAAGATGTGACCGTCCCTCTCCCTGCTGGTCTTCTTGTTTTGCAGACGGCACATGAGAAATCTTAAAAGATACTGGCTGAGAGGCGCTGAGTCGTTGTGGCCTGTACATGCTCTGGATGAGATAACACACAGGATACATGTTGAGAAGCCCATGGTTTGACCACAGAGATGGACAATGACAGCGCTCTATCAGGTTGGAGCTTGTGTAAAGCAGCATGGCAGTGCGCGGTGTTAACAGATCCCTGGAGGGATGCAAAACACAGCGAGCCCTGAATGGAGGTGCTGGTGCTGGCGGTGGGTATTTGGCATCTACGGCGTTGGATTAGCGTGGCCTTTTAGAGCTGCATGCTTTACAGGTCTGGGCTGCAGCCTTCACGGAGCATCCACACACAGCGCCTGGTTGGGGGTGGCATCCCCTAGACACTTAACGTTTTCTATAGTCCACAACAATGCAGCACACTGTGTGCACACGGCCCACCTGGTCTTGTCTGATAAATGGTTTTGAAGGAAGGCGCACCCATTCCTGCATTTTCACCACACGACCAGATGCTTCATGCTGTGATTATCCACGCATTTCTCTTTGATATTAGATACAACCGTCCTCTCTCCAGTGGAGCACTTGTTCACTACATTTCTTTCGTCTTATCATCCATTTTATAGTTTGAACAAATACGTATAGCATATCTTTAGTCATAACTTTGTTTCATGCGACAATTGCAGATTATAACAGAATTTGTATCAATCTATAGACTTGAAACACATTTCAGATTGAACTTTAGTTCTATTTTGGACTCGATTGCTTTGCTACTGGACTCAAAACTGCAGACCTCTACTGCCCATAACAGGAGAGTTTAAAATGCATTAACTGTCCTTGTTTATGGGCATCAACATCTTGCTGAGGTTGCACATAAAATAACTTTGCATTTGCTGTAATTAACAGACTTCATAACTGCTTAAGGATTAAAAGGCCAACTAATGACCGAAAAAATAGATTCCCTACAATCAAGATGGATTAATTACTTCCCATACTTTGCAAGGTGACAGTAATTACTTTCATCCACTCAGATGAAAAAAGGGGAATACAATAATTTGGCAGACTCTTAATTAAAGGTTACGGCTTTGAGGTAATGGTGAAAGACAAGACAATTAAAAGTCCTGTTATTCAATCAAGATACACATGGAGTAATTGGTGTGTTGCTCTCTGGAGGGTCGGCTCAAATGTAGGGTCTGTGAAGGGTGGAAGGGGTTTGGTAAACACGGAGAAAATAGCGAGAAGAATGGACGGCAGCATCCTGAGCAGACCCTCAGCAGACAAGGTTATTGCTTGGGTTCAACTTCAGAAAGGCTCCGCTGAGATCTCTTCTATAACAGATTATTGCAAGCCCCAGAAGACTTCAGGATGTGAAAACCACCCATTAATGTCAAGGTTATTTCACTAAGACGCCTCAGAAAGTCAGTGGGTGTGCTCCCAAGAGGCTCTTTGTGTTTTGTTACCTGGACCTGCCAGATGACTTTCCTCAAAGATGCAGAGCTGAGAGCAAAAGACAGGGCTGGTCTCTACGCTCAGCTCAAAGCTTCCATAACTAAACGATGTTCATTTGAATCTTTACTTTGGCCCCGCGTCACAAATTAAAGAACACACAAAAAAACTTTCTAATGCGCTTATGCCATTTGATTGGCATAAGCAGTCCGTCAGCTAGCTCTCAAGTGGTTCCATATGGCCAAACTTAACCAAGTGTTGTCACTGTTTGCTGTTCTATTCTAAATTTATAAATGTTTTGTCAAATTAACAGCTACCGCAGCTTGTTTCTGATTCCCTCCAAATGTGCTGCAGTTTAATACGTCACCTCTCTTGATGTCTGACCTATATGCACTAAACAAGCTGGAAAATAAATCTAATCACTCCTTCCCATGTGACACGCATTTCTAAACTTTCTAAACGCAAACTACAGGATTTTACAGATATTTAATAAATGATACTTCTACCGGGCCAGATCATATTTTTTATGCTGATATATCCACATGGCTGAGTTTTACAGGTGAAGCTTGGGCATTTAAATTCCCTGTCCTTGCTGCTGCTGATTATAATATCACCTAGACAGGTAGCCAGACAGGATAAACAACTTGGAAAAAAGCCTTATTTAGTCGAGATCTCTTCAGACTCATAAAAAGTCCCTCTTTGCTCTGAAGTGCGTGTAAGAGGCAGTGACTTCTTTTCTGCGATATCTAGGTCAGACTTAATCAAATGTCAGATTTTCAGTGTAAATGACTGATTCAACGTTCAGCTATCCCTCATGTCTACCTCCTGATGGTCCTCTATCGGACCCGATCTCAGTCTAATGGACGGCGGCTGGTATTTCTCCTCAGGTGTGTTGGACAAGGTAATATTTCTGAGGTAGCCTTTAATTACCTCCAGTTTAATATTCATGGCTCAGGTATTCATCACCGCTACGCTCATCGCTCATTGGCCGAGGAGAATTTTTCGGCAGTGATAAGCGTGCCTGACCAGAATTCCCTTCACGACCAGCACAGTGAAGAAAATGAAATATTTGTCTGGACAGGCAAGACAAGAAGAAGTTCAGCTGATGAATGACGATGAAGCTGACTTGGTGCGACATCTGAAAAGTTTTAAATAGGTCACAAAAAGTCTTCCCCGTGCCTATATAGAGTAAGAATGCCTGATCAAATGTGGCAGCGGTGCTTTACTTGACATCAATTACAAACACGATTGCAGTGTTGTGTTGAGCCTTATTCTGACTAAAAGCCTATAAATCCATTAATCTTTGGCTGGCTATATGCATCCATCAAGATGGTAATCATGAGGTAAAATCTATTAATTTAAATTGCCATGGCAGTCTCATATAATAGCCTCTTTGCTTGATTGTCTGCTTATATTTGTTGTAAACAGACTGACTTTTTTTTTTTTATCGTCACACCAGATTCAATTTAGCAAATTACACAATATTAATGATATCACCTAAATTTTTCATCCTTAACAACGTATGTTTGAGCAGTTATTTTTTATTTTCTCAAAGGTCCAGTTAGCTGATGTGATTTGCCAAGACTGTAAATCCGGAGGTTGTGCACTAAAAGTAGAGAATGCTTTATCAGTGTGTTGTGATGCAGTCGACTCGGGGTACGAGATTCACAGCATCACAGACGTGCCAGAAGGTCTCTGTACAACGCCATCGGTCTTAAGGAATGAACTCAAATGAAATCAAAGCTTCGTCCCTCTGAAGAATCCGGCTAATGAGTAACAGCATTGTCAACATTTTCTCTTTGTCTTCCGGGCATACTAAGAATTTCAGAGTCATTTTAAAAAAAAACCTGTAAAACGTCATTTAGTTGGACATGCAGGCCGCTAACGCATAAGATGAATATTTCTGGAACGCCACAGACACTTTAGAGCTAAAGAAGACTAGAATAAGGTTGAATTTTATTCTACAATATCCACAGTCAACATGGCTGACATGAGTCTGGAACGCTACTATATAATATATGGTTCTTCTTATTTAGCCCCATTTATTGGGATCATCACAGTGAGCCCTGATCCCCTCCAATATGGTCATAGAGAACTTCCAGCAACTTCCAACTCTGCCTCCAGACTTTTTACAGGCTCATGACAGTTCTGTCCACATGACACTGCTGGTCTCACTCAAAACTTCACATGAAGGATAACAAACCAGGCACATTCAGCCCCGTGACCAGACTAATGTTGCTGTGAAGGGTTCTACGAGGATGTTACAAAAAATGACAGCTTTGGTGTTGTATGCTGAGGTTGCAGCACTGAGACACAGGTGAGTCAGGATAAAGTGTTCCTACATTTTCATTGTAGGAAAGCCAAAAAGGGAGTGAAAAAGACATAGGACCATAGAAGAGCAGTTCCTGACACATATTGTCTCCCTGCTGTGAGCTTTTAGTACCTCAAAAGAAGAAGATGAAAAAGCATTTTCTTTACCCACCATGAATCCACTTAAATATGGACCCATGGTCAGAATCCAGTGAGACCTTTCTAGAAAATACGCTGTCAGTTGTTGTTTATGTTGCAACTAAACTAAATTAGTGGTTTTCTTTGAATAATGAACCTCACCTCGAAGCCCTCAGCCAAATTCAGCCTCTTCAGCTCTGGTGTCTACAACAATCATCCTCCCATGGTTGTTAGTCAAGGTTCATATTTTTTTTAGCTTGGATTTTCAAATTGAATTAGTAAAGCGATGGCGCTTTGTTGGGAGTGCATGTTTCTCATTCATTTTTGTATCCGTGAATGTTTGCCTCAGCCCCAATATAGTAAATAATTTTATTTCATTCTATAATTGCAGGAATTCTTGTTCCTAATAAATCCAGATTTCTGTCCTCCTGGCACATTCAGGCTTGACTAGCTCTTTTTTTTTCCCATTTTAGGATTAAAAAAAACATATTGTGTTTTCAAGATATCGCCCCCATCCATCACGTTTGAGTAAATAAGGTTTGGGTTATCACCTGGCCTCATGTGAGCCAAGATTTTGTCAGTTTTCCACTGATAAAGCCACTTGTAGCTGTTAATCGGACGTTACCTCAAACTGTCTTTTTACCCAGCATCAGATGAAGATGGCAGAATTCATTTTCAGCCCCTGTTTGGGTTGCACCCTCTTGCTCGCCGCCCTGCACCAGATGAGAGCCCCCACTGACATAGATTACAGAAGTCAGCTGAAGAAAAGCTGTCTGCAGGCTTTGCATGGAAAACAACAAGGGACACCATGCTGCACGCCACCTTGTTGTTTTCTTTTGTACTCTAAATGCTCAGCGCTGTGAGATAAGATGAAGGGTGTATGACTGTAGCTGGCTGTTGGTATTTGTTATAATTATATTGCTGCTGGAGGGTGGTGGGGTGGGGGGGGGGGTGGGGGTTCAGAGAGAGAGAGGGAAGGAGATCCCTCTGAGGGTTACTTCTTGTCAGCATTAATACACATTAGAGTCTTGTTCACTGATGTTCACTTCCAGCTAATTTCTCTAAGTGTCTTCATGGTGTTTCTGAGCAGTAGCTCAATCAGAGGGAATTAAAATAGTTTTGCATCTGCAGGAAAGGGTAAAAGAGGGGTTTTACCATAACAGCAGAGCAAATACTTTACTTATAATACAGCATAAAATGATGACAAACAAATGTGAAATACTTTACATAAATATACTTTTTCTTGACTGTTTTCTCATTTTTTGGGTCACTTTCACATGTGTGATACACTTTCCAATGTTCAATAAATTCCATAGGAATCAATGATACAGCGTTAACCTTCTGTTCTGTATGGTACAAGGAACCTGGTGGCAGCTTTGAGATAAGTTGAGTTGGAAAGCAGACAATAGAGAGTGCCGCTAGCTTGCTGTTAGCCTAGCCTGGAAAGTTTGGTGAGTGACTGAGCATGATGCAGGGAATTATGAACTGGGGAGACCACAAGGTTTGAAAGCCGACACTAGTGCTAGTTTTAGATTCAACCAGCTTAATGAAGACATGGAAGAGTTGGACAAAGGAGTTTTCCTTTTACTTGGACCTCATAATGCCCGGCACACAAGAAACGGCTAAAGTTCAAATTTTTTATCTACCAAAACTCTCAAGAGCAAAGGTATCCACAGTTTGTGGCATGAAACACGAATCTTAGCGCGTCAGATTGGATGAGGAATCCAGTTACCTCAACATGTTCACTCCACTTAAGTTGGCTCTGGAGGTCTTCTAAAGGAAATTCATGTAGGTGCTGGATAGCTTGCAGGGGGTATAAGTGATGGCAGATGACATACTAATTATTGGTGAGGGAGCCACACCGTATGAGGCAACCAAGAATCACAATGACAACTTGTGATGTGATGCCGACAAAAAGACATTAAGTTAAAGTTGAGGAGTGAGTCTGTTCACTACAGTCAGATATTTGCTGACAGAGGAAGGTCTTTGCATTCACCCAGAGAAATTGTGGACATAAAAGCACCGCCGAGGTCCAGAGGTGTCAAGGGTGTCCAGAGATTGGTATGTTGAACTACATATTGAAGTTGTGTGATCCTCAAATCTTGAGACATCTTACACACACAAAAAAACCCAAAACAAAACACAGGAATGGTCGGAGGTGCATAAAATTGCATTTAAAAGACTGATAGAAAAGATAACAAATGCACCACAGCTCAAATATTACAACCCAATGAGACAGGACTGGGTGCTACCCTGACATGGTAAGATAAACCTGCAGCCTTTGGAAGCAGAACGTGAACTCCCACAGAAGGGGGACATGCCCAGATAGAATATGAAATGTTTAGCCATGGTGTTTGGATGGACAAATTCCACCAATACCTACATTATTTCGCCCTTTAAGGATGACCCTAACCCTAACCCTACCTTTTCAGGAGAGTGTTATGTCGTGGGGAGAAAGGGCAGCTGTCCCTGGCACTCTCAGCGCCGACCTAACCCACCGTTTACACTCATTACATCCAACCGTCAAAGGCTGCCTTGGACAGGTTCGTGAGTGTTTGGGCTGGAGAGGGATAAATGAACAAGTTAAGACTACTTGTATTGATAAATGTGACATTTGCGGGGCAGTAGACCCAAAAACAACAAAAAGAGAATCATCACAACATTATACATATACACCCTGGTCCAAGATAGGAAATTATTTGTTCTCCTGGAATAATAAGGACGACCGTATTTTCCCGACTATAAGGCGCACCTAAAACACTGAGATTTCCTCAAAAATCGACGGTGCGCCTTATTACATGGTGCGCCTTGTGTGTGGACTGAGTTCCAAAATCTGCTGTGCGCCTTTGGTGGGTGCACTACAGTAAACGCTCCTCCAATCGATTAACGGCACACCTACACGTAAGGATCCCCTAAAATGGCGCCGGTCAAGCGAGACGCGTATGAATGAGGCTTACTTTAAACTGCAGGACATCGAATATGCGGCTGAAAATGGCAATCGAGCAATCTTAGTGTTTTCGCTTTATGAGGAGGCGACATCTCTCCATACGCGCGAGGACAACTGTTGGGCAGCGGCTGCCCGCGGATAACCAGGAGAGGGCGGCCATCTTCCCTAACCCTAACCAGGAGAGGGCGGCCACCTTCCCTAACCCTAACCAGGAGAGGGCGGCCACCTTCCCTAACCCTAACCCTAACCAGGAGAGGGTGGCCATCTTCCCTAACCCTAACCAGGAGAGGGCGGCCATCTTCCCTAACCCTAACCAGGAGAGGGCGGCCATCTTCCCTAACCCTAACCCTAACTCTAACCAGGAGAGGGCGGCCATCTTCCCTAACCCTAACCCTAACTCTAACCAGGAGAGGGTGGCCATCTTCCCTAACCCTAACCCTAACTCTAACCAGGAGAGGGCGGCCATCTTCCCTAACCCTAACCAGGAGATGGCGGCCATCTTCTCTAACACTAACCCTAACCAGGAGAGGGAGGCCATCTTCCGCACCTGCTGCTGCGACAAGATAACCGCGCCCAGCCACATCTATGAGGCAGTGGCGGGCAAGTTATGCCACCATATGTGGGTGGATTGTAGATGCATGGGCTATGATACCGTCTTCATCTATTAGAAGAGCTTTCACGAAATCAACACTGAACCGGAACCGGTCGGTGAGTCCGATTCAGATGATGACAAAGAGGAATTCGGGATGTTGGACATTGAAATAACGCAGCTGTTTAATTCAGATACAGAAGATGAAAACTTTGATGGTTTTGTGGCGGAAGAATGAATATTTTGTTCAATCAATGTGTTGAAACTCACTGTTTTACTTCCGTTGTCATTTTTTACTGTATGTTTCAGCCTGCGCCTAATAATATGGTGCGCCTTATGTATGTTTTACATACAGAAATAGCACCCGTAACTGAGACTGCGCCTTTTAATACAGTGTGCCTTATGGTCGTGAAAATACAGTATATGGTGACTGTGGACTTTTATTCAAACTTCTGGAAACTCAATTACCTACCAGACACCAGGAGAACCACCGGTGATTCACAAACTGAAATCTCATGTTGCTCTCCAGGGGATACCAGATGTGCTCATTTCTGACAATGGACTGCAATATTAATCACAGGAGTTCGAAACATTCAGACGAAAGTAAGAATTTCAGCACAGAACGTCCTCACCTCAAAGCCGCAGCTAAAAGACAGGATCCATATTTAGGCTATTCTCAACCGACCCAGCACTCTGAGGACCCGGACCCTCCTTCCTACCAAAGAGACACTACTGGAGCTTACGGCGGCAAACAACGAACAGTGTCTCAATGCTTGGAAACATGTGCGAGTCCAACCAGTTGAGCCTGGTAAAATCTGGAGAGTGGCTAAGGTGATCAAATCAGATCATATGAGGTGGAGCTTGAGTCTAGTCGTGTCCTGAGGAGAAACTGCCACAGTCTCATTACCATCAACGACCTACTCCGGAACTGTTAGGCCCGTCTGAAGGAGGATGCTCAACAGGAGTGTTGTATAATGAGTCAATTCTTATTATAGTGGTTCATGGGGATGCTCCTCCTTTGTGAAATGTGAGAAAGAAGAAAAAAGCACAAGGGATAAAAGAGTAATGTACGTTTTGACACAGTTCATTTTGCGATTAAATGCATATGAATTTAATATATTTGTTGGGACTGTGCGCTTAAATTAAGAGGATATTGTGTGGTTTTTTTGTTTGTTTATTTTGAGCCATTAGAGATACTCGGATGTCAATGTCTAATGTTTGATGCACTCCTAAGAATATTTGCTCTGTTAAATATTGCAAATACAACAGTTTTTGTGACACTGCTGTTAAAATCCAATGCAGTTCATAGAAAGCAATGATGCTGCTTTAACCCTCATTGTGTATAATTAGAGGAAACCGACAGCTGCTGTGTGAAAGAATGTGGAACTGTTTATTCCTTAACAGTTACTCACTGCATTTAGTTTATGTGTTTAAGATATTGAAATGTGAGAATGTGGGAGAAAAAGTGCCAGTATGATTATCTGTAAACTTGTGAATCTTGAATAAAGAAATGCCGATTCAAAAATGGGTACAAACAAAATAAATTCAGCCAAATTTAAATCGCTTAAACAAACCTGAAGGAGCTCCAAAGCGTATTTATTCAGGTAAAGTGCTGCACGGTTGGGTCATAACTGGCCGAGGTGGAGCTCTCCAAGATGCTGATCCTGCGTTCATCTTTGCTCCAAATTGAAACGCGGCGCCAGTCATCAAAGGAGCCAACGAGAGCACAAATGTATCCTTCAGACAGCAACATGAATGTTGCCTCATTGATTGATTTTCCTCCACTAAAGTGTGACAAAGCAGAGTCTCTTACGTCTCTGTGTTCGTGGTGACCAGTGTGGAAGATTCCCATTCTCTCCACAGATATCCTGAAGCACAGTCGGGTAAGTCACTGTGTGACAGTAATGAATAGAATTTAAATTTCCTGTTGTGCACACTGGAACCCGATACATTGTAAAATATGCTGCATTGATGCTTAATCAGTATCTTCACAGCGACTCTAACAAGTGCAGATTTGAACGAGGATTACCACGAATGCACTGGCTGAACTGCGCAGGGTGGAGTTTAAAAACATGCGCCACAAACTTGCAGGAGAGTTAGCAACTGTATAAAAGCATTCCTTGGCTAACCCTCCTCCCCTCCTCCACTAATAATTCCACCGCCTTTTTTAAAGCCCTTAATGTCAAATAAAAACCATATTATAAAATTGAATGAGGCATTTAATAGAGTCTGCTGCAGGAGCTTGCTGGGCCACATGATTTCTGGGGTGAATTCTAATAAGAAATAGATCCTCGGAATGCTTGCTGAGTGGGAGAGAACCTGGAAAAGGGAGGGAGACGGCAAGTATGAGAGAGACTTCAATAACAATGCCAATCCACTGAAGGTATTAGCTGTGCCAGCAGAGCAGGTGAACACAGCTTTTGCACTTTCCTGCCATTCTTTGTGTTTTGCTTGGAAATCCTTTTCAAATCCTGCATATTTGACCTTGTTTAAATATTTAAAGCTCGCACATGTCTGCGCATACAGTAGAAAAGATAGAGCCACTGCAAACGTGCACATGCAAAGAGGCCTGGGAGTACAGTAACATACTCATGGAGTATCCTGCATTAGCCAGAGGATTATTTACTGACTTGCTCAGGGAGTCACTCAATACTTATGGATATTCTTCACTCATTTCTGATTCAATATCAACATGGTTAAACTCTGCACTGACCTGCAGCTGCTCATGTTTATGAAATCAATGGCGCACCCAGCACCATTGATTGGGATGATAATCAAAAAGAAGACTCCCCAAAATTCAATGAAAATTGAGAAGCTACTTGAGCAGAGGCCAGGATTGATCTGCACCTATAAGGCGCAGGTAGGTAAAAACAAGCACCAGGAGGGAATAAACAGTCGCACCTTATAAATCATTCCCATTTCAATAAACCATTTCTTTTTCCTATTCAAAGGTGTAATTTTGTCATGATCAGTGATTGTACACTTATGTATCTGACTGAAGTACGGGACTGTCGACATGTGATTGACATCTCTCTGTATAATATGTGTCTTTAAGTGAGAATTAGGCATTATTTCAACCTTTTTTCCTTCTATAAGTATACTCACATGTCATTTTGCTGCAGCTTCACAGGCCTCACAGCCACCCTGTTGCTGTAAATTGCTATGGAGATAAAACCGTTGCCTGGGAGCCAGACAGGACAGTAATTCACCGCCCCACTCCCATTATGAGCTCTTCTTTTCTTCCATTTACTTTATACCGACTCAATGGGACCAAACTCTTTATCATTCTTCCACTTCTGCCATCTTCTCACATACCTGCACCGGCTGACGATGGATACCGAAGCTGGGCTGAGTTTTCAGTCTGGAAAGAAAAGCTGGATGAACCTATATTACGTGTATTGTCTTCACCTACTGGAGCAAACAAGAGCTCTGCTTCTCTCAATGGTCTCTTTGCATCAACTGAAGTGAAGTGTCACACCAAAAGTGAAGCTAATTCTTAATTCCAGATCAAAGAAGTTGTCCTTGGTGGCAGTGAAAGGAGAAATAATCTGGAAGACACACTCCATTTCATTTCCTGGATGTCTGAATGCAAATGAGGCTCATTTGTATAATCTTTCCAAATGAAAAGCAGACAATCAAACACCATCATTATACATTCATTTTCAGCGAGCCTCAGTGTTTCTGATGGACGAGGACCACTTAAAGAAGACAAACAGGGAAACAAAACACTTCCTGTTGTGCGACTAAAACCAAAACCCTGAGTCTATCACCGCCTTAGTAACGTCCACAAGTCCATTTAACTGCAATTGTTGAATGACTTATTCATTCTCTTCAGTTTGAGTGTACTTTTACTTTCTTATGAAACTTTCTTTTTAAAAGGTCAATTAATCTTGGTTTAGTTTTGAGGTATTCACATACTGATCCAAACAAGTGTCAAGTGAGCCACTGAAAAATTAAACATAATTGTTGTGGATTATCAATTTACAAAATATCAGTTTATATGAGGAAATGATTGTAGATTCAAGTAGATGGTTATAGCTTCATAAAGTCCCATAAAAATAAAGTGTTATTTGAGTTGTTACTGCTATCAAACAGAATGTTATCACCTCTCCAGTAGGAGTGGCAGCATAGTTTCTTTCCTTAAAGTGCTGATTTGTATGTGAAACTGCAGCGAAAGGCCGTTTCTAATCAGAGAAATTATCACTGGAATCTTCCCTGTTTTGTCAGGTATCAAGAATAACTACAAGCAAAAGTCAGGAAGTCAGCCTGCACATATCCAGCCATAAACTTTAGTTCTTATTCTCTTGTGTGCTGCTTACATGATTACATTTCTGCTTTGGCTGTTTAGTTTTACTTCGATCCTTCTGAGTCTCACTCATTTCTTTAGTCAAAGCAGTATTAGTGTGACATGTCTCAGCCATGTTCCTCTCATTGTTTTACTCTGGAAAATCAACCTGGTAACTACAGCAATCGCACAGTTTTCCAAATCTTAAGGACTGATGCTCTCTGCACCTGCAGATTTTGCATTTTTCAATTCCTTTTGGAAATCCAAAGTATTCCTGGAGGAATACAGAGGCCAGCCAGCCCAGATGTGCTGTTGACTTGACCCCTGCCGTAAGCCTTAATAAAAGCCCCTCTGCTGCATGCTAATGTGCACCTGCTAATGGTTGCATGGAGCAGATAGCTGCCTTACATCACTAAGAGTCTCTGTCCCTCTGTCTTTTGCCCGTTCTCTCCCTTTAGACCGACTATTTAGAAGAGCGCTGTGTTTGTTCCATCATAGATTCACTTTTTCTCAAGTCTTAAGCTCAGAACCGAACTTTGATAAAAGATTAGAATGAACAGCCACACTTGCCTGCTGTTACCAATTTTGAACACGTTCTGTATACATAACTGTGGGAATTAGTTCCAAGTCTCGCTCCCACATTCATTTTTTTTTTCTTCTACTTGTCTCTTTCTAGTTAGAAATCCTCTTAAGATAGGTTCTCGAAAATAACATTATCTTCAAACAAACATTTCACTTTTAATCATTGCTTTTTTCTCTGCCTTATACAATTCACTGTGGTATTGCAGGCCCTTTTGAAGCTGTTCTTTTTCTGACTGTCTGCTGGGATTTGCTCCCCCGTGGCCTTTCTGCTTACACCAAAGCTTCTCTTTTCAAACCCAGCTTTGAGTAAAGAAGGAAAATGGAAAAAAAGGAACCCTCATAGGAAAATAGGTGATGAACTGATGAACAATTCACCGGTGCATACCTGACAGGAATAGCGATTTTATCACCTTGTCTGTTCTCTGGTACACAGAAATATGATTTCTCACTGGACGTTCACGTCAGTCAAGAAGTTAGGTAGACAGTACTCACACTTGCCCACATTTTACACAACTGAACACACAGTTCAGTCATTCATGCTCGTGTTGGGATGACCCAATAAAATTTCTAAACATCTTAAAAAAAAAGTTAATCCTTATTTTTTTTTAACTTCAGACGTCTTGTGATACTAAAAAGAATGAATGAAAGATTCATCATTTTTCTGGGAACTATCTAATTTGTGTTTCTCCTGAATATTAAAGTCACCGAACGGCTTCAAAACACAAACGCGTGTCCACATTTTGAAAGTATTTAAAATTAATACAATTAGAAAACGTTACCACAGTAAAGGGGGAAACGATGCAGGCGAGCAACCAGCTGCTCATGCAGCCACATTCCAATCTTTAAAGAGGTCGATTCCACCTCCCGCTTCCATCACAGATACCAGCCTGGAGTGGAGGACCACCCACCTGACTAAGAGTTAGGGCAAGTGTAGAAACAGACAGAGATGGGGGACATGTGGTGGGGGTGGAGGATGGACCCAGGGTTTGGGACCACAGGGCCAGTTCAACTATAGAACCTTTGGTTTATCTATTGATGGTTTACCCTCATTCATCACTAGATATGATCACCAAAAAACTAGTAACTGTGATGATCATCTTTTTACGTGTTTCTTATTTCATTGTCCAGATATCATGAGATTATTTGATCTTCTTTGAACACTGGCAGTGTCAAATCACAGCTGTGATAGTGGGTTTATTTTTGTCTGGTGTGGTTCATTAGACAACTAATGACAAGATGTGTGTGTGTGTGTGTTTTCACCAGAAAAGAGCTTGTCCCAACCCAAAGTTTAATTTGTGAGCATGTGTGAATACAGGGGGAATTTCTTTCATCAGCCATTTTATTATTTTGTTTATTTGCAGACATTTCACAAAGGACAGACAGTGTAAGCCTTCTGCGAAGTGTTTATTGCCTTTTTGTGACATGATTGCTAGCAGTCTGCATGTACGTGCACTGTGCTGTGAATGTGCTCAGACTTATAGCTATAGCTGAAACTTCAGTTTATACACAGGCTGATATACAGAACAAGCAAGCAGATGATCTCTTTTGAAAGAAGTGATGCCTGAATACAGATTCATTTGAATGCATCATTAATATGCTGGCACAAATTACAGTATATATTGAATTATGAATTAAAGAAGCTGCACAGAAATATGCAGAAAAGGGTAAAAAGCTAATACATCAAAGAACGCTGCGATCCAAAACTGAAATGGCAGCCATGAAGAGCTTTAATCTCATGACTGATGTGTCAATAGAGGGAAACATAAATAAATGCTACAAAGTAACTGCAATGTGACACCCAGCCTCTATGTTTAGCATGCGGACATTTTAAGAAGAGCTCTATTTGTTTTTTCCTTTGTTTGGGCCAGGATCGGCACTACAAGTCAAAAGCCGTCATTATGAATCATACTGGAACTGCCCTCTGAAACACATCTCAAAACACAGTACGACAGGTTGGCAGGCACCGAATATGGGACAACAGTGTTTCACAGTTAGCTAGAAAAGAGTCACAGACTCACTACATTTGTCTTGGCTGCACATTCTGTTTCCACCACTGAGCAGTGAAGCAAGAAACTGCATATTTCTAACATTCTGAACACCTCCCAGGCAACAGCGCTCCGTTCAGCTGTTATGTACAGGCGCTGTTCCCGTCCGTTCCCCCACCTGAGTAGACAGATCTCGCGATTAACTGTTGATCACCGTCTTTAAAATGAGAAATAACAGTGCGAAAGGCGGGTGAACAAGTAAAACATCATTTTTATGTTTACATCATTATCAGTGCATCATTGAAACCTTTGACATGAACTAAAAGTAATAAGTAACCTGAACCATGCCCTCTGTGGTTATGTTCATGGAGAGCATCCCAGTGTTAGCGGATATTACTGAGGTTTTGGTGTGGCTGAAGTATTGAAATCACATCATCAGTACATGATATTATGCATGGAGGTCATCCCGACAAGTGATACTGAACCTGACACGGAAAACTGCATAGAAGGGCATATTATGGATTCTATTTTTCTGATTTATTTTACTATCTACTGAAGAGCATCCCTGTTGGCACTTAGCTGTGCCTGACTTCATATTTTCTGTTAGACAATGAGGAATTAACACAAGTGCAGCAAAAGCCATTGTTATCGGTCGACTAAAGCTGCATTCTGGTGTGTACGTTGAACAGTGACCTCCCGGAGTGTTTGAAGTTATGATTTATGGATCGGCCAATGGTATTCTTTGTTCTGTTGAAAGCACAGAGGGCTGATAAGGCTCAGCACAATGGGGAGATTAGGGGCATGATTGGAAACATCCCTGAGACGTGTAGTGCTTAAAATCTCCTCCCTGCCTGTAATTCTGCTGCTCTCTACCCCAGCCCTGTAACAACAGACCCTTGATAATGTTATTGCTCACAGTTCATGACCAGAGAAGATAAGAGAAATAGGTTTCTTTAAGCCCTGCACAAGCTTAACCTATGACTCTACTTATAGCAAACCCCAAAGACCCAGACAACCCTGTTTGCCTATTTTTTTTTTTTTTAAATATTACCTCAATACAGTATGTGAGAGATTCAAATACTTCCACAAATGCTTGTGTTCTTGGGTTGCGCATGGGGGACAATAAACGGGAAATATCTACGGCTTATGCAAATCCATAAGTGCACCTGCGCAGTGCCCCCTCAAAGTATATTCCACGCCAGCAGATTCAGCCGCGTCACTGGCGGCTCAGTCATAGTTTTCAACATGGCGGCACAAAATCATAGTGAACGAAATTGGTAATATTCACCCATAAATTGAAATTATCTAAAAATGTGGTCGATCATATTCAGGCCTCTGCAGAGGTGTAAAAAGCAGAAATCTAGACAAGTTAGCTGTAATGTCATTTATTCTAATGATACTTCATAATAATATTGGCAGATACTTCTACTGGATGTGATGTTCTAATACTTTGATGCAATTACCTGCATTAAATAATAGAAACAAATTATTTGCTTCTATTAAATTGTACTCTAGCACTTCAACCCACCATCAACATCTTTGCTCTCCCCTCAGCGAGTTTTCTACCATCCAAATTTCTCTTCTTTTCTTTTTTTAATGAATCAATGGACATGCTGCCACATCCTTCATTACCCGCAGCCACATCCTCCAATTTTTATGGATAATAAAACATCATCCATACTTGGCGGATCCTTTTGTGTGATATCTCAGGCTCAGCTGAAACAAACTAAAGATGATGAAGGTGCCTTATAAAACAGGATGAGTTACTGTTATTAAAAAACAGGAATAGAGTGAAATAAAGAGTACAATGTTTTATTCATAGGACTGGAGAGTAAAGTTGTTTCCCCCCCCCCCCCAAAGTACGGTAATATATTTTGCAGGAGTGGCTACCAGCAGTCCATTCTGGTTGCACAGCAGCAGCAGGTGCGCTCCTCCAAGAGAGCACAACCACAGAAAAGTTGGCCGCGTCTATATGCAGCAGCACCTAAAGAGCATGGAGGAGGTGCTGGAAGACTTTCTATTACATAAGGTGATACGGACGGGGCAAGAAGGTCATCTGTCCTGCAGCTAAGCAGCATCCAATCTTCTAAAGTAAGGAAGAATCGGAGGAACATTTCCAGAGCCCTGGAAAATGACCTCCAGCAGGACGCTGGTGTGCAGGCTCCATGAGAGCCCACACGATGTCCTCTAAAGCTCACAGCCCAGCGCTGTGCAGCTCAAGGGAAATAAACAACATATTTGCTGTTTGCTGCAAATACACTCTAAATAATCAGACTGGAATTGAATAAAAACAAATGATGTGAATTGTAACAAGTGATTACAAATGTAACAGGAACAACAGTTATGAAAAAATAAAATTCCCCACATTTGTGAAAATTTCCCACTCAAACGTGGTGCCTAAAAACATAACGAGTGTTCTTTTCAGTCCACCCCTGCATGGAGGAACGAAGTGAACAGCTTAAGAAAATGGGTTTAACAATTGATAGTAGGAAGGCAGTCTTCAAACATGTGAGTGAGTTGCAGGCCAAGGTTAAAGATGATCAGTGAAATTGAATCTGACAAAGCAATGCTACAATCCATCTTGAGATATTAAACATTTCAAATTTTCTGAATTAAGAACTAATAAGGCTGCTGAGACAAGTGTAAGATGGATGGTCTCAGTGAACACTCGCAAAGCAGATCTGATTGGGGTAAATGACATCTGAGTTGACACGGGATATTGTTTATTCTCTATGGGTGTCGAAATTGTGCTGTTAGCATCCTTTAAGATTTGGACTTTCAGGGCATTTTGTGGGACAAGAGACGGCCTCAGATCTGCACATTGCTGAGGTTGACATGGCAAAGATGTGATATTGTTGACAAAAAGATGTTTTTTCTTGTCTGTTCTCACGCAAATGATCAAAATCCTTTGGATTTATTCTTCATCAGAGTGGTGCAGCGTTTTGCAATTCCAAGATCGAATCCCCCCCCATCCCAGGTCCAGCGGCTTTGGCATTTTTTCTTTGTGCCTGTGTGGGTCCTCTCCAGGTTCACAAGACATAAATATGGAGGACAGAAGACGTTTGGCCTCTAAATGGGTAGCTTTGAATGTGAGTGTAAATTGTCTTTGTATGTTGGTTGGGGGATGGGATGGATGGATGGATGGATGGATGGATGGATGGATGGATGGATGGATGGATGGATGGATGGATGGATGGATGGATGGATGGATGGATGGATGGATGGAGTTTAGCATTCAAAACACACTCACCTAACTGCCTCCTGGCAACAAATTTGAAATATGCATTCTATAAATTCACCAATAATCATTAAGCCACGATCTCAACTGATTCCAATGGTGGTAACCAACACAATCTGATAAAGTCTTCAGCCGGAGAGGGATTTGGAAATCCACATCGGGGATAATGAATAGCAATAGTGGATTGCCATAACATTTACTTTGAGGTTTAATGGTTTTTCACGAAGACAAAC
This sequence comes from Takifugu rubripes, assembly GCF_901000725.2. Classification (NCBI taxonomy): domain Eukaryota; kingdom Metazoa; phylum Chordata; class Actinopteri; order Tetraodontiformes; family Tetraodontidae; genus Takifugu; species Takifugu rubripes. Next base: position 3,466,918 of record NC_042297.1, on the reverse strand, counting down.
TGTGAACCAACAAAGCACCCAAGGCACTTTAAAATGAAAAAGACTGAACTTGCTTTCTAATTTAAAGTTGTTGATGAGCAGCATGCAGCCTTGAGACCTACTGTGATCCTCTGTGGAAGCTGGAAAACATCCCAGGCCAAAGTGGCTTTCTTTTAATTTGTTGAGGTTTCAAAATCTGCTTAGAAAAACAGAAACTAAAACTACCACATGAAGAACAGGTGGGTGTTTAAGTGGCTTCATATTTGACTAAACATGCAAAGTACTTCATCGGCCTTAAGCCCTTTCCACTTTTAGGATAATTAGAATCAAAAATGGGCAAAACTGTCCAGTGGCTGCTCCTTCTCAGATTCTAGAACTACCTGGATCACATAAAAGTTGACGCACATGTTTGAAAGGATTTGTGTTGCTCACAGTTCTTCTGTTCTGTTTTCTTAAAGGAAACATTATGTTTATTTTTCTTTTCTGACAGCTGTGAGAGCCGAGTTCTTATATTTGGGCAGAAGAAAAAAACAGCCACAAACATCGGTCCATCTGTGCATCTGCACGTCTACTGTGGGAGGAAACGGGAGTATGAGGAACCACAGGTCCATGAAAGGCAGAATTGACCCTCTTTTTGGGAGTTTGCTGATAGGTTTACTCTCAATAGCTGCAAAAAAGAACTGAGCCAAATAAAGTGTGGTATGATGGTTTTAAAATCTGATCCGTCACACCTTTATCTTCCAGAGGAACTTGTGTAAAACTGGCAACTAAGTTTGATAAAGTATGTGTGTGTGTGTGTGTGTGTGTGTGTGTGTGGTGGATGTTGTTGGAAAAGCAGTTTATGAGGAGGAGCCTGACGATTTATTCCAGACAGCTGCATCGTTGACAGGCCATCATTAGCAGAGCAATTCCTCAGGTTGTTTCATTCCCTGGTGGCCCAGACAAACTGCACAAGATCTTAATTGCTGGTATGAATAAAAGTTCATTTCCTAGCAGAAGTTATCATTATAAATGTAGTATAAACGATTACAATGAAGATGAATATGTCAAGAACTGTACTCACACACTCTGGCAATAAAAAGGCTAATAAACCTGAGGTAGGCACCCTGAGGGTTATTCGGGGACAACGGGGAAGATGAATGCTGTTTACCTCCAACTGCAGTTCATTTTCATGAATGTTAAGATGCAGAGTGACAGACAAAGAAAGAGAGGCCCTCTAATTTTGCTAAAATGGACCTTTGAGAGCGTTTCAGATTAATATGTAGCCTTTTTTGGATTTTTTTGGACAGATTTAGCAGAGCTTGTCCGCCTCTTTGGATGTGTGGTAGGTCCAAGAAAGCCATAGTGGAGAAAGCTGTGTGGTCAAATTCCATCCATTATTATTGTGGTCAAGGGACTGTGGAAGATGAGGTATTAAGGATGGTCTTTGGGGATGGGCACTTGGGAGTTTAGGGGGTTTAGCATATTATAGCGTGAGAGTAATGGTGAGTCTCCTAAATTGCTCTTTTACTCAGTGAAGCACTGTTGCACAACCGTACGTTCTTGAGACAAAACCACAACATACTGGTAAAAGTAATGCCTTTAAGGCCCGTAGTGGGCTGAGGACACACTGATTTGTTGAAGAGAAGAACAACTATAGAGTAGAGAAGTTGATTTTACATTTTGTCACGGAGGAAAAAAGTTTTTTAATAAACTAATATTAAGGCAAGGCGATGACTTGTGGCTCACAATGTTCAGCAAGACTCTGAATAAAAAAGACACAGTGTTACTTTTTATAATGGGAATGGAGGATATAAGGAGATATTAGAAAATGTCTTTTTCATTTATAGTGATTTAATTCTTACCAGAAATGGCTTTTGTTAGATGGGTTTTTTTGTTAGGTGTGCACAGCCATCTCCACAGGACAATAGTTAATGGACCTCAGTTACCTGCTGTGGCTGAAATATTCACAAATTTCCATCTGTGGCATTCAGAACGAGGGGAAAAATGCAATAGGAGGTCTTTTAAAGTGGGTAGGGGAGAATTCACACCCTCTTAAATTTTTCACAATTTCTTAGGGTGACAAAATGACAAAATACATTTTTCCTGCATCAATCTGCACTCGGTAGAAGTATTCAGCCCATCAGGCCGCTCGGGTGCCGTCCATTTCTTCTGTTCAGCGTTGAGATGGTTCTCCATCTTTATCAGAGTCCATCTGTGTTGACCCGATTTTGAAGGAACACACCCTTCTAAATAAGGCCACAAGAACCACCTGAGGAGCGCAGAGACAAAACTTTCTGGAATAGATCGCTTTGAAAACCCCTGTCCTACCTGTCCTGTGTCTTTGTCTTTCAAGACTCTTCCATCGGTCCATTCTGCCATAGAGCCCAGTTTTGGTGCAGAGCTGCAGCAGTGTTTGTCATTCTGAATCCCTCTCCATCCCCACACAGGATGTGTGGAGCTCAGTCAGTGGTTGTTGGCTTCTTGGTGACCTCTCTGACCAAGACGCTTCTCCCCAGCTGTTCTGTTTGACTGGACATCCCGATGTAGGAAGAGTCCCGACCTCGGCCTTGCTGTGATGCACTATGAGCTGTAAGGTCTTAATGAGACAGGTGCGCCCCTTAAAACTCAGGTCCATTCTATGGAATTCAACAAAACTGGACTCTGGTGTAGATGTAGATCTCACCTGACGGCACCTGAAAGACCTACATGAGTGTGACAAGAAACTGAATACTTATATAAATGTGATCATTTCAGTTTTTCTGTATATTTATTACTTTAGGTAAATTTCTTTGGGCTCTTGTGAGTGTAGTATGATGAGGAAAAAAATGATGATTCATTTTGATTTTCCTATGGAGCTTCACTAATTAAGAGGACATACCTGCTGTATATTTCCACGCCTTGTGGATTTAAACGCAAACAATATGGTTGCTAGTTGTCCAAACCATCCAAAAGGATTTTTGGACCGCTCCTGAGATGCATTGACTCCATATAGATCTAATTCTTGCCATCTGGATGCTAATTAAAACAGCATAAATGAGATTAAGCCACAGAAAAAAAATGCATTGGTTCAAAAAACATGTAATAAAGGGAACACTTAAATCCCACTTACATCCCAGATCTCCTCCCAGACCTGGATCAGGGCATCAGTCAGCCCGACAGTCGGTGGTGCAACATCACATGCATGTGAGATTCACTGTCTCACAGGCTTGTTTCCATCCAGGGTGAAGGGAACATGCAGACCAGACAATAGCATCAATGCCTTCATCATCCAGGAAGTGCTGTCACGCTCCATCCACATGAACCCGGATATTTTATCACAAACCAGAGGTAAACAACAGCAGCCCGGGTTCCTCTGACTACGACTGTATGTGGAGGTCTGTGCAAAGGTCTACCTGTGACTGGGGAGGTGGTTGTGGGTCGCAACAACATCCGCCACAGCTCCTTTGAATCTGTCACATCTGCTCAGCGTGAAACTGTGCTTATCTGTGAGGAGGCCATCAGTAACAGTTTCTTAAAATCAATTAAAACGATGAGAGTGCAGACTCGTGAGGATAAGGAAGGATGCTTTTGTATTTGAAAACAATGATTTGTACATTTAATGAATCATGATTAATCTTCCCATCATTGTAAAGAGCACATTGTTAAATTAGTAGGTGATGTGTGTGTTCCTTTTAATTCTGGGTGTAATAATGTTGTAGGAGGGCTGATTTTACCAACACGTTTTAATTTTAATGAAATTCACACATTTTCCTGCAGAGTGGTCTCATTAAAGCGCCTTTGAGTTTCACCTCTGATCGTGCAGACAGTCAGCTCTGTGTGCTTTGCGTTGCTTTGGAATCTGCAAGTCAATATTAAACCAACTCCATTAGTTTAGTTTACTTTACCGTCATTACCATAAAAATATATTGCTCACGTGTGAAAAGCCAAATATGGTTGAAGGAGTATAAAGCCCACGGGGCTTGTGGGTAAATTATTATTCCTGCTGTTCACAAAAGACAGAATTTATTGAGCATCCTTAATTGCTGTGCATGTGCATGTTATTTGATGTGCGTCAGATTCAATATCAATCTTAACTGACGGTAGTGAATCAGAGGAAAAGGTGCTGGATAAATAGAACACTGATATAAAAAGATACTCTGGGATCAGTGTATCATGGCTGGCTGTTCAGCGCTGTTTCCAGCTCATTGCCATCTTCACAAACAGCATTTCTTTTTTTCCCACTCTGTGGACTCACTGTCCTTCTTGACATTCACTTTCCAGCTAGTATCAATAACTTAGACCTCATTTCAGGCTGGAAATCTCTCACCACAGAAACCCAAATTAAGATAAGTTGTCCCAAGTGAATCATTTTATCTTACTTGACTGTCAGGAAATTGAATTAAGGTATTTTTGTTTTTTGTTTTTTTTAATCAAGCAGTAAGTTGTGTATCATTTGTATATGTGGAAAATGACCTTTAACTGAACTTATTTGACGTTAGTCCATGTTTTTCTGGTCGCAGAGTTTAGCTAGCAGCACACACACACTTTTCTGCTCTTTGGTTATTCTGTTACCTTTCACCCTTGACTTGTGTGCAATCCGCCTTGTGCCTGTCTCCCTGTTATTTAGTCACAACACATAAGCCAGTCTGACTTTTGAACACAACTGGAACACATCCGGTTTTGACTCCACCCTGATGGATCACGATGACCTGGATGATGAAAATGTAAAAAAGTAAAACTATGATGGACAAAAACAAAACAAATAATATTTAGGTGGAAATAGCCTCATGTCTCTTCTGTATATCTCACACAAATATAATCAACATGCAAGAAAATGGAAAACCAAAGTTATTATCGCATAGATTTGCACACACTGGAAAGAAACCCACTACCAAATTGGTTTTCATTTCAGATCATTGACTGAACCTTGTCATCAAAAATCTGGAGTTCCACAGGGGTCAGTCTTGGGTCTGTTTGTTATAGTTTTATTGTATATGTTATGTTTGGATGCCCTGATCATTTTAAAAATGTTCCTTATCATCTCCATGCTGGCATCAACAGCGAGTTACTGGAGATGAGCTACGGCTAAACTCACATAAAGCAGAGACATTAATCATAATCATAATTGAAAAAACAACACCAGGGGTCACACGTGTTGATCGTCCACCAGAGTCTCAGAAATTTTGCTCTTGTTTTTGATTTGGTCATTTCTCTTAAGCACCGAGTCAAGTATGTGATTAAAATTTGGTTTGATGGCTCAGACATATTTCCAAGCTTTATGCTTTCGGCTCAAAATCGCAACGGCTGTTAAGAACTCCACAGAGACATTCCCCACTAACTCCAACCAGAGAACTCCCATCACTCCAGTTCAGCACTTGTAAGGTTCATGTAAGGTTCCATTTTCTGGAATCTCACTTTTATAGCAGTTCATGAACAAGCTACATTTTAAATCTCTGCGCTGCTGAAGGTTTACGGCCCTGTCCACACACGGTCAGCTTTTGCTGATGGTTCCTACTGTTCCTCATAGATCTTCTAAAACAAGAGGAGATCAGGTCCTGCATTGTTAAATGACTTATTCCTGACTATGCTCTGTAACACCAGTCAACACTTTTAATAAGCTGATTCCATGTAGGTAGTCATTTATCCAGTTCATATTAATCATAAAGGTCTAGCGAAACGCATCTATCAGAACACGAAATGTCACTTTTCCGACAGGAAAGGAGTCAAAACTTTTGGAATAGATAAAGTGTCAGCCTCATCTCAGCATATAGCACATAGAAGGGCTGGACTCTCCTCTAAGCTGTAGTTGCCCCAGGTGGAAACTGGAGAGGTACTTTTGGGTTCTTTGTGACAGACTCTAAAGAACCATGATAGGTGGACTCTCCCAGAGCTGACTAATGTCCCCAATCTCTTTCATTAATTTTGTAGACAGAATCCATTTTGTCCTGTTTTCTGCTGATGATATTGTCCCTTTGATCTTATTGCTCACTGACCTCCAGCTCCTACTAGAAATAGTTCACAACTGAATTTCACATTCTGAGGTGAAGATCAGCACCTCTCAATCAGAGACAATGGGCCAGATTCACCAATATGTTCTTAAGAATCTTCTTAGATTCTTTCTTAAGTTGTTATTAAGAAGTTTTTTAAGAAAACCCTACGTCGGATTCATCAACGCGTTCGTAAGCCCCAGAATTGTTCGCAGCTGTGTTCTTAGATTGATGAATGCCATCTGTTCGTAAGTTGAAAGCGCGTGCCAGGTGAGTCTAATTAACATACGATTAGCATAAGTCACCGCCCACCAATGCCCATAAAAGGAACTGCAGCAGGACCCTGTAGACAGAGCAAAAAGCAGCCAAATGCCCAAAGCGAAATGCCCAAAGCTTGCCTCTCCACGCCTGATTTCTGACGCCGTGTTGAACAATCAAGAAAGGATGGCTAACACGCTTGATAAAATTGCCTCAACCCTGATGACTATAGCCAACACGCTTAAAGAAATCAACGAGAATGTAAAAAAAAGAAGAATGTAAAAAAAATAAACGTGTAAAAGCTGTGCTCGGATTGTGACAATAATGCATTTTATTCACAAACGGGCAATTAATCGCGCTCGAACGTGAACCGCGTGCCTGCAGTCTGGCCCCATCATTGCGTCAGGACGCACATCCTCACGGGGTTGTGGCTCTGTGTCCAAACACATCCAGCGCCCCTTTAACATGCCGATGGTGCGTTCAATGGTGGAGCGACTGCGCGCATGCATCTGATTGAATAAAACTCCTGTGGAGTCTGAGGGTTGGTCAGTGGTGTCAACAACCAGGGAGCCAGGGCATATCCTCGATCCCCTAATAAAATAAATCAAGATAAAATCAAATAAAAAGACAGTTTTGGCATGGTTTCCAATTTGGTTGATTAATGTTAAGTCATTGGCACATTTACGTAATTTTAAAATTCTCCGTAAATCACCAAAAATAGGAAATAAACAAATAAATAAATAAATATGACAGAATTATCATTGTAATATTGAATTTTATTGAACTGCACAAGAGAAGAAAACCCAACCATGCCAACATGTCGGCACTGAAATGTGCGCAAGAGTACTCCTGAGTGTTCGTAGGATTTGTTCTTACCTACGCATAAATCCAGGATAAGAAGAAATTGGTGAATGCCACAATCTTCAAAAAATGTTCGTAAGTGGGACTTAAGAACAAATTTGTTCGTAAGAACGTTTCGTGAATCTGGCCCAATAATGTTCCTTGGTCAAAGAGTTGCTGCAGAAGAGGAGGAGTTTACGCAAATTGGGATCTTGTTCGCGAGTGATTGGGGAAAAAAAGGTTTCGGGAGATTGACATTATAAGCAGTGCCTGCAGTACTGCGGATCATCAACACCGTTAAGCCAGTGCAATAGCAACATATATGAGTCATTCTACACAGAAAGTGTATTGAAGTCTGTAGCACCAGGCTAAATTTCAGTAAAAATAAATGCTAACATAAGCATGCAGTTTGTAGGAGGCTAAGCACCTATATCCAGATCAATTTCCTAGCAGCAAGTGAGACATATAATAATACCATAAAAAAAGGCAGCATTAGCAGTGATAATAATCAAACTGATTTGCGTTAAATAGTCTTGTGCTATTACGCCTCTTGGAGCAGAACCTTGTTTTCATAAATACTCAGGTGTGTACCTAACCACTATTTGATGGCAGTATTACAGTGAAATAAATGTTTTTGAGGTTCCATCAACGCAGTAAGATTTCCTTTGTGGTTCTTTCCAAGATGTGTGCTACCTCATCCTATGCTGGTGTGTCATCCACCATTATTCAAAGCAAAGGCAAGAGTATTCCAACCCGTTCTCTTGAGCGCACTCGCTCTTTGTGACTAATCCAATCCCCTGATTCCAATCCCAGGAGGAACGTGCCATGGTTACTGCAAAGTCACTCCAAAACACTTTAAATAACTTAGTATTGATGACAGGGGAACTGGAGTGCATACTCCATCTTGGTCTAAACAGGACAATTTAAACAATGACCCCAATTCTAGTCTGAAAATGAAGCTGTCTTCAGTATTGGCTGGTGTCAACATCCAGCTTGACTTTTGCTTTGATGCTTTGCATGAACAAAAGCAATACGGTTTGATTTTTGATGTTTCATTCCGACAAGTGCTGAGTGGATGAAAACATGAAGATTTGTTCATTCATCAATGTGTTACATACTGACAGCTAGGGAAAAATGTTAACAGTTTGTTATAACTCAGCAAATATCCTAAAATAATAAGATTATGACACTTGTCTGATGAATACTGATTGGCATTAGCAGCGGCCTGGCACCAGTCACGAACATATGCTAACAAGATACCTTAAAGTTTAACCAGATTTGCTATTTGGGTAGTCTCTGAATAGTTCTTAATGTGCTTAGGGTTCCAGAGTTTCCTAACATTTGTGTTGTCAGACAAGCTTTAGCTCATACTTGTAACGTACGATGGATTGTTTTATTCACGCAAATAATGTTCGTGGTTACAAGCCTGTATTAATCCAATCAGATTTATTACCTCCGCCAAGAAGGTTATGGGACTGCTGGTGTCTGTCTGTTGGCAAAATACAAACATTACGATCGGAATTTAATGAAATTTCCAGGAAATGTTGATAATAGGCCAAGAGATAGATGAGGGACTTTGACCTCTAAAACAACCTATGGTTTTATGTAGCCTGGCATTACCACAGCTATACACCTTATATACTCTACTACAGGTGTGTCCCAATATGTGGGGAACCATGCTTGGCGATGTCTGAGCTCTCCAGTTAAGTGATGGACATATCTGATACTGGATAAAATGCATCCCCCAACACACACACACACATTTTATACTGATTAGTGAATGTTTATAAAATATATTAGTGATGTAATGATATAAGACACATTGAAGACTTCTGACTTTTGATAATAGATCAGAAAAAATAGTTCGACTCACAGCATAAAACAACTCCATCCATGACTCTGTTCCATGAATTTCTGCAGAATCATGAGCTGCACATCACCACCGGTGCTCTTCTGGTTTGGGCGGAAGCACCAGAGGCCTCTTAGTGACATTATTTTTCTTGGCAGCAGCGTGTCCCAATATGAACAGATTTGCATCAAATGACAGTCAGGCTTTTTTTCTACGATTTCACTAAACTGGGTATTGACTGAGAATCCCAAAATAGCTATTTTAGCATTTTTTTTCCAGTTAAAATCCTGCTTGTCACATCCGAGATTTGGCTGAACTTTTGCTCGATGATATGACACTTTGCGATCGATTTCTGTCACGTTATCATTTACGAATTTAGACATGCCAATGCTGAAAAATACTATTTGTATCCATACTTAAAAGATTGATTTGCATGTGATGCAAACTAACCTGGCAAGTTAAATGTGACATTAACACATATAAAATACAACTCAATGATTACATCCAGCAATTACACTAAACAAAAGGGAAAAAGAGACATTTCTGTAGACGAGAACGCACACAGAAGCACACGCATGTGAGTAGGCAGCTACATAAAGTCCCCAGTTAATATCAATCCTGTGCTCAAAAATAAGACCCTTCTTCAAATAATTTCTGTGCTGACAAGAAAATTCTTCCAAGAGAATCACACTGTTGTAACGATATTAGAGAGTATTTTTCTCCGTCTTGCAGGGGGTGTATTACATGTACAGAAATTTCTTCTGGCTGAGATTTCCCCGATGGTGAAATGTCTTTGGAACAAAACAAATTATGTTTAAAGCTACACTTAATTGGATATAAATCAAAGAAATCACCCCTTTCCCTCTGTGGGTGCGTTTTCTTGGATGAAAAACCACATGCAGCTGGCATACTAGGAGGGTTTTAGTGCATGTGAGTTGCAGCAATGGCAGTGTTCCTTATGAATTTGCTTTCTAGAATCCTTTGGGAGATCCAGAGTTTTTTCCCCAAAGAGCTGACATGGCCCTGAGCTATTTTTTTATATGATTTGAGCTATATTTCACCCGTCAATCGATGTGGTACAGCCCATCTGGGAAGTCGAGGCCCGCTCTCTGCCTGTTTTCTGCACCTTCTTCCTCTTCTTGTACATTTCCAGGGAATTGCTATGATGAGAGCGCTGAAAGGGGGAATTTGTCAGCGGATCAAAAATTTTGAGAGGCATCTGCGAGTGAAGTGCAATTACACAGACACAGACATGGGGAATGTGAGGCTCAGAAGTTCTAATGGGGGAGAAGAAAGCGAGGAAGTTTCTTTTCCCCGCACAACTTTTATGTTTCTGTGACAGAGAAGAAAAGTACAGTGCTCGTATCGCTTAGCATATAAACACCACATGCACTTTCCCCATTTTTGTTTTGTTTATGCAATATGCAAACCAGGATATTATTTATAGCACAGTAGGAATGATAATTGTGCAGAATTCTCATTAGGAGTGTTTCATCAGCAGGTATATACTATCATCAAAGGATTTTCTTAGTTTTTAATTTAAACATCATTGTCTAATGTGACCTAAAACCAAACTAAAGAACAAAAAAGCACTTCATCCCACGTGAGCTCCAGTTTCCTTTTTTTTTTTACCTTCATAAACATCCCAAATAACCTCCTGGCAACCAGGAAGACGGTCAAAGTCATCGAGTTAAAAAGGGAACGGAGAAAACCATCTCAGAAGTGGCTTGTGACAGTTTGTTTTGAAACATGTATAGTACTTACCAGGAACATCCAATGGGAAGTGACACTTGCCTGCAGCGTCCTCTGGGCTCCCTACATGGTCTGCATCAATCCAAAACACAGCCACTCTCCAGAGATTACCGGCAGGAGCGGCAACACAGGCAAACAAATATACCAAAGAGATCCTGTCCTTGAAACAACTCACATCTCCTTTGATCATTAATACCGTGCAGATGTTCTGTTGTAGCTGCATGCTAAGAAAGTTTAGCACAGTTGTTTAAGCCCTAAATTTACCCCAGTTTATCTGAACGTCGGGAACCGTGAGGGCTTAAGCAGCTTCATCTTACCCCATGAAGATACAAACACCACACTTTTCACAGCACACACTCACCATCAAATGGGGGGAAAAAAAATCAAAGAAACTAGCGTAAACCATTCATCAATTCATCAACAGAAAAAAGACAAACGTATTTTGCAAAAACCACAAAGGCAAGCAGGCTTCAAAATGAGACAGCTCAAATTTACTAAAATAACTACAAACAACAAAATCAAATCCACGAGAAAATAGGAGCAGGAAACAATGTCGATAAAATATTCATCACAAGTTACACACAGTTGGTCTCTGATCTCTGTTCAACTTTCTTTCTTCATCCTCTTTGCCCCGTTATAACCAATTCTCTTGTCTTTGTCGCAGTGTATAACATGTTTACCATTCATTTAAATGCCTGTTTCTGCTCCAGAGGCAAAGGCACCAAATGTCAACATGAAGTACGATATGTGATGAACGCGACCGTCTGTTTTTCCGATGTCACTTCTACTTTATGTTAAAAGGAACCCCAGTCCAGGCTCCCTTCCTCTCTTCTAGCATCACTATAGTAACGTGTGATGCACAGGTAAGCGGCTCTCTCAAAGATGGGAATTTAAATGAAAGATTAAAGAGCTTTGTCGATACTGTCAATACATGTGTGTCAGGATCCTGTTGATTTCTTTAGATATGGTTTTCTACGTGTTTTTGGGGTTTGACATTACTTTTAGTTGAAGATTTGATGTGGTTGTTTCCAGTCTGTCTTTCCAGTGTGTCTTCCATTCCATCCTCCCCTTCCAGCCCCATTTTTAAAATGTCCGGCTGTGGGAATTCTCCATTGTTTGGATTCTTCATTAAATCTACAGTGTCTTTTGAACCACAGTTGTAACAACTCAGTAAAGTAGCTCACCTGGAGATTGACGGCACCCCTGCTGTATGCCATTGCCATGGTAACCATCCGAATGGTGGATGTCTTAGAACACAAATTCGGTTGTGATCATTAAACGTGATTGGAAATTCAATATTCTGTTAAATCAGTAGTTCCCAGGGCCTGACGATAACGCCACACACTTGCCTTTTGTGGTGATTCGCCGAGAGGAACTTTATCACCCCTGATATCAGAAGGAAAAGCAAATTGAGGACGAACGGCAAAGAGGTTTTGCGTGATTAATACCATCAAAGTGCACAACATCTGAATCCTGAGGCTTCCCAGTTGGCCCTGCAGCTGAGCCAGAATTGTAAATAGCTTGATTTTAGATCAGTCTGCCTCCGACCTGATTGGGTTCAGCATCGGGTGTTGCCTGCCTTACACTGCCCTCACAGAAACTTAGAGGCTGAGGAGAAGATAAGAGCAGCCCTCAGCTCTTTATTTTAAAGGTGAAAGAGAGAGAGAGTGTGTGTGTGTGTGTGTGTGTGTGTGTGTGTGTGTGTGTGTGTGTGTGTGTGTGTGAGCATGCACATCTGTAACCCCTTCTGCTGAGCTAGAATAGTAAAAGTCTACACAAGGCTCTCGATAATGTCTTTGGAACAAAGTCCACTCCATTTTTGAGGATTCGGTGGTTTCTGGTTACTTTCCCCTTAAACATCTACGTGTAGGATACTGCTCTTTAAGATCTGTGGTTCCAGGAATAACCTTCTCCTGACATCAATCACATACCGTGTGAGCTGTCAGCTTTGAAAGTTTCAGCTGTCATTTTAATGCTGCATATATTTTGTGTGATATATATTTTGTTACTGTGTGATATTTTGTGTGATATATATTTTGTTACTGTGTGATATTTTGTGTGATATATATTTTGTTACTGTGTGATATTTTGTGTGATATATATTTTGTTACTCTGAGCTGTCAGCTTTGAAAGTTTCGGCTGTCATTTTAATGCTGCATATATTTTGCAGCCCATCTTCAGTTTAACCCTTGGTAGTTGGCCTTCTCAAATCAAAACATCTGCCCCTCTTCAGGAAGTTATGAAATGTGTTATTCACCATATCTAATGTCCAGGACCCTGGGAAAAGTCCTTCACATTCAGAAATGCTTCACCAAATATGATGGTTTTAAAATCAACTCCAAATTCTTCTCTTATATTTGGCTTTTCTGACGTACATGTCAGCAACACACGAGGAAACACGACACAGGCAGCAACAGTCATGCTGATCAGAAGAAACAAGGAGCTCAGAAACACACTCGAGCTCTCTTATTCTCTGATATTTCACTGTCTGTCACATTCGCAGAGGAGGTGCTGGGGGTGGTCAGGGTCAACCCAGAGCTCAAATGGGCCCATGTGTTTCATGACAAAAGTGTTCCAATAGATTTGTTGCTCGGGGGCTTTACAGTCAAGATGTTGCTTTTTTTTTTCTTTGTGGGATCCTGTTAAAATTTCAAAGTGATGACAAAACAAGGGTGAGAACATAGCTTGGAAAAGAACTGCTGGATTTTGGATCTCATTTGATTTACAAATGAGCAACTTAGCATGTGTGTGTGTATACGTATATACGGGTATAGATGTCTATCTGCATATATAGAGGCTTGAATGGACCTGAGAGAGTCAGACATGTTTAAATTCACTGAGTCATTGAGAACAGGTATGTTACCAATTCATGCGCTCACTTAGCTTTAGTTGGTTTGACAAACCATGTAGACTGTGATCCCTCTTCAGGGATCAGCTGATCTCTAATCTTCTCCCTTGTCCAGTCATTTGTTTGCAGTCCTTAGCTTTCCCAAATCTACAGGCTGGCTTTACTCGCCAGGCTCATTATTTTACTGCGGGAGATTTTTTGTTTTTTTTGTAACTTGTCATTGTACTAACAGACTGATGAAAAATGCATCTATAATTCACGAGTTTGATGTCAAACATGTCAGATCTCCTCTCAAATCCATCATGGTTGTTTGAGTTTGTGAGCCAAATGTTATGCTACGACGTCCCACTTTCATCCCTCTGTAACTCGCTTCCATCATCTAAACGCTGGATTCTTTATTACCACCAGACTGTGATAAGTGAGGCCGTAATGGTTCGGAAATCAGCTTCGTAATTTAGTTGGTTCCAATAATCAGTCTGCACAGCTAATGGGAGACACACCAAAACAGTCAGATAATGATCTTATCCATCCTAGATGCCTTGATGCCGGGAAAAGAACGGCCCGGAACTGAAAGGTTTCCACATCACGCTCATTATATTAAGTACTGTCCCAGCTCATCTAAAAGTATGATTATCCTCTTTGCCCTTATACTGTGTGAACCATACAAATGATCATATCAGCTTCATGTGATTATCATTGATGGCGACTGTGATGTAAGCAGGACACAATTTGCAGGAATTATCCGCCTTTATTTATTGGTTTTAACTATAGGCCATTTTTGGACTCACAACCAAGTCTCACAACATGCCGTCCAATGAGAGTTTATTGATTTCTGTCTTGCGTTAAAGGTTACATGAAAAGTCTGCATTAAATCTTTACATTAAGTTGTTATTTCTTTAAACAAATTCAACAACAGGGAGTTACATTTTTACACAACCCCACGGCACTCAGGTGAGGAATTTGTGCGCTAGAATGCATTGATTTTCTTGTTTTTCTTCTTTCCGTGGGGGCAAACTGAAGAACTTCTCCTCGCTGGAGCACAAACCACTTGCCGTGCCTAGCCGCGGTGCTACAGCCATTTACTGTGTTGATACTTGACCAAAGTGAAGGCAAACTGTGATCAGCCAGGTGAGAGGCTCAACCAAGCACTCGTTCACTCATTCAGCGGCCACAAATAGTCCACTTTATTGTGACAGTCAACACAAAAGAATGTCCACGTGGTTGAATCATTTATTGTGTTTTAGCCTGTAGCCAGTATTTGTATGAAGATGGATGATATGAGAGCTCCTCAAAGTAAGCGTTGGGCTGCAGCTGCTCTGATTTTTATCCGTTTACTAGTATTTAAAAAAAAACTTTTTTTTGTTTAACCAGTTCTGTTGCTTTTGTATCCCCCATTGACATACAGTTATATATTTTACAATATTTTTCTCTATCTATGCTCGCGTTGTTGTTTAGACAGGGCTCCCTTTTTTGAGATGAGACACCTCTGGCATCAGCCGACACCGTGAAACATAAATATGTTCTGGTGGGAAATTGTATATCAGCTCTCATTCGATTCCCTCTCTCATCCCCAAAAATGAAGTTCAGAGATGTGTCCGCTTTAAAGTTTAAAGTGAGCAGATGCCTGAATGGAAGCCTGAAGGAACTTTCAGTTCTTCACAGAGAACCTCCGTTTGACTACAGACTGTTTGTATTATAACATGTGGTTCTAGCCCAGTTTTTCCTTTATTACCATGTTTGTCTCACATAGAGGAATCTGACTTTTTCTGTTTTCTGAACCACATTCAGAGCCTGGTGACATCTTGATGTCCTGGAGTTTGAGTATTGACCAAGACGTGTGCAATTGGAGGAGGTGATAATTTGTCTTCTATCTTTATTAGACGTGTGTAACTGTAGGTATGATGTCTTGGGCCTTTCAGGCGTGACAAACAGAAAGTGTCCCTGAGCGTAGCTACATTTGAAAGGACATCACGGGTAATTTACAGCAAACCTCAGCATCTGATATCTGATAACAACACACACCAGCGATCTTCCATTTTTATCCTGCTTCTTTTAGAAAAGTGTTTCCCCGGCTGGCCTCTTCACGGTGTGTTTCAAATGCAGCCACACCCCTTTCACCCATCTCCCCAACATCCAAAACTGGGTTTTCTCCACGGCTACAGAGGGCTGAACAAGAGCGGGGGGAGGAAGTGGGGGAGAAAAATGAGGGTTTCCAGGCTTTGACAAGGCTTTACGACTTTCAACGCAATTTACATAAATGCATGCATCAATGTACACAGTACCAGCATGGATGATCGGGTCTTATCTCTGAACTGCGCCATAAAGATAAAGAAATACACGCCAATAGAAAGTAATCTTACTTCCTACTGCCCATGTCAAATTATGTAGGAGGACATGGAAGCTATTGCCGCTGCTCTAATGGGCACATGATTGCATCACGATTTCTCAATCGATTCTTTTTAATTGAAGGCCACGTTTTATTGCTTGTATTCAATTTCTATAAATGCGGCTAGAATAGAGGATTTTTTTTAACCTTAACTGTTGGGAGTGTGATATATGTGAAACACATACCGCATCCAGTTCCCAGTTTCTTCTCACCCAATGACTGCTGGGAAAATCTGAGTTGACATCAAAGCGCATGATGGAATTATTACAGGTAGATGGATGGATGGATGGATGGATAGATGGATGGATGGATGGATGGATGGATAGATGGATGGATGGATGAGGGATGGATGTGGGGGTGGGTGGGTGCATGGATGGATGTGTGCATGGATGGATGGATGAGGGGTGGGTGGATGGATGGATGGATGGATGATGGATGGATGGATGATGGATGGATGGATGGATGGAAAATCCATTTGTAATACCTGCTGAGCTACATTTAAATTCTGTGAAATTAGATCACAGAAGATGTCGTGGTTTGAAATAAATAAAGAGGAATGTTGCAAATGCGTGCTTCAGAAATATGCTTAATAAGCCAGTTTTTCACTTACTCTAGTTTTCCTTTGATCGCCAATTCTTTTTTCCATCGCCATGACCCAAGCCTTCCTGTAAAGGTGATTTTTATCACAGTGCAGCTGCTTCCAGCAGGCAACATTCACATGTGAGCATCCGAGCTGAGCGTCACGGGTGAAACCATTTCACAAAAGGTTGGTTGCCCTTGTACAGCTCTGTGCAGGGTTTATTAAAGCTGCCAGCTCCTGACAACTCAGTTAAAAAGCCAGAGCTGCCTTTTGTCTCGAACTAGAGTGACACCTGTAAAGCAGACTGGTTAATATTAAAATTTTAAAAAAAAATACTCTTGGAAATGAGAAAGGTCATGAGAAAAGATCTTGCCACTTAGAGGAAAAGTAATAATGTGTGATGATTTAAAAATGCCCTTGTCAATCAGAGAAATGGTTTTACACTTTCCACTGATTAAGGATGTACGGTAACTACATCACAGCTAAAAGGTCTGATCGTATGGCTTTACATTAGTGAATATTTATGTAAAATGCTGCTCATAGTTATTTGAGTGGATCAGTCCCCTTTTCCCTTTCTTTCCTTTGTGTTGCTGCTCTTAGATTGAATAAGACAAATCAATATTTGTAATAAAAAGCCCAAAAAGGAATAAAACTATACCAAAAATTGTTTTTAAAAAAAAAAAAGAAAAGAAAATCAGCAAGTATGCCTCTGCTTAAAACTTCACACTTTGTGCTCACCTAGTTTGTGCCTGCACAGATTCTTCTTAAAATCTTCCCGTAGATACGAAACTTGACGTTTTCTTTTCTGTGATTTTCAAAGGGCAGCAACTAACAGAGCTGTAAACCATCAAATGCAGCCATCGAGACTTGTCATTAGATGACTAATCAGTAACTGTCTGCTATCTTTGTCGATAATGGAGCTAGTGGACCTCACTAATATATGCCTTCAGTCTTGGTGACAGGGGCCCTGTGGGGGGGGCATTCAAACCCCTGCTCCTCGTTCTGTGGGGAAACAGACTCAGTGACGTTTGGATTAATTCTCCAAATCTCAAAAATACTTAACTGTCAACTTCCCAGGAATGTTTTATATTATATATTACATATCTGGTTGACGGCTGTAGGCATCAGACCTTGGTCTGGATTTACCGGATTTGGTAATCGGATCGATAAATGTCTTTGCATATTAGAACCGAGAAACTCTGGCATTTTCTGAAATATTGGTTTGGTTATTTTTGCCGCGACAGAAACGTTTTAAGCAGGCCTCACACTCACCCTGAGGTTAAGGAAAAAACAGACTCTGGCTGAGGCTGCCTCTCTTGCGACCTTTTTAGACTCCTACAGTACTCGCAAGGCAGGAGAGGAAGCAAAGGACAATTGGCCTCCAGATTACTGTGGCACTAAATGAGCAGTTCACGGCAAGACTCACGACACGCTGATTACGGGGAGCGTATTCGTCCAGGCCAGTTCACATCCATTAGATACTGCTCGGAGCCTTGTTACAGCGTTTGCTATGATAGCTTCTCAGGGCCATCCGCTGGTCAGGGAGCACCTCAAAGGAGCGGAGGAGCAGTGGGAATTCATCAGGGACCAGGAGGTTCTAGATCATGGGTGCAGAGTTTACCGCTCTGCTTTTGAATCCGTAAATAAGCTGAGCTGCTGTTTTGGCACTAAGGCGCCGAGAGCGGTTGGAGAGACGCCGTGACTCTTGCAATCTTCTGTTTCCCAACCCACTAATTTTGTAAGCAGAATTTAACCTCTCTGAACATTTGAACCGTGCACTGATACAGCAGGGAATAACGAGAGCATGCTTATTTTCACTTCTCTGCTTCTTGCTCTTACTTTCTCTTTGCTGTTGTCTGTTTGGCTCCTCCAAAATTCATCGCTGGGCACAGAGAGGTCATTTTAATTGAGATTATTTGAAATGAGATTAAAATAATCAAACCTAATTTGCAAAGAAGTCACAACATTCGCTGTGGTTCAAACATTTTATTTTATGTTTTTACATGAATATGCTATTTTACACACAAATCATGACTTTTGGGAGGCATTTTTGCTTCTGTTTTTTCCTTGTATATGAAATAACTGATACCGTCGGACAGACATGTGTGAAGAACATCAGTTGGGCATGTTTGTGATCCCTCATCATCCCCTTTATGGTGGGATACATAAGCACCAGTCGCATATTTCATGTTAAATTGCAGTAATATTAGTATAACCACTAGGTTTAGACCTTGGATCAGCAGCATCGATGTCCAAGCCCAACATGATCAGAGTTCATGTCATCCTCAGCTCGTCTTTGTATGAACCGGAAATTGCACCAAAACAGTGTCATCACCCAAATGATCGACTGACGAAAAGGCAACAACCCTAATTAAAAATCTTTGCCCCAATCTCCTCCTTTACTTCCTGTTTTTTCCTTCCTTTTTTAATTTCACATACTGCTTAGAGCTCACCTGCCGTGTTACAAGTCCTTTATTTTGACTGGGCCTTTCCATCCATATAGATATTGATCTTTTCAGTAGTGCACGTGGACCTTTAACTCTGTCCAAATCATGCATAATGTCTTACCTTTACAGAGACTGGATTGCGTACTTTAAAACAGCAGCAGTTTCAGTGGCAGATCTCTTCAGTACCTAAATGTCCAATCAACACATTTAAACAGAAAAAAAAAACAGCTAAAAAAACGACTTCATTGTCATTCGTTGTGCATTTTGTAATAAGAGGTGATCAAAGGAGGAAGTAATTGAGACATTAAAAAGATGCACGAACAAAGAAATCCATATCTTCTCCCCACAGACTCCTATATTGTTGTTGACGATTTTACATAGTGGTGATTCGAATCTATCTTTCAATTCACAGTTTGTAATTACTCTGGTATTATGCTTGTGTTTGTAATAAATGCAAGGCTGCGCTAATCTGATTTAGTGTGACACAAAGCTTCATTAATATGGAGAATGCACAGCGGAGTGACATCAGTGGCTGCAAACAGATGCATGAATATCATTTGTTTCTTTCCAGAATTTGATCTGCCTGCAATAACCATTATTAACTTGCCTCAGTTAATAATTGGATTTTCGGCTTATCTGGGAAATTTTGCCTCTGGGTTCAAATTTAAACATCCGCCAGACTGACTGACAGACGGACGGACTCACTGTGTGCCACATGCTGATTTTCTCCTTCAGTCAGACAACAAGTAATCAAAACACTGAATGATTTTCTCCGATGTCTGATGAAAAGATTGCTCCTACTCCTAATTTTTTACCAAACAAAAAGTCGTCCGCTAAGAGGCAAAACAGTAATGATGACAGAGTTTGTCAGCGTTCAATCACACACACTCTAAAGCTTTAACCCGGAGCAGAGCTGACGGTAACGCTTGAGGTGTGTCCCAGCAGAGGGAAAATACTTGGATTAATATGCCTTCCACTATTGTTGCAATGTTATGACCAGCCTAATGAGATCTACGGAGAGTTGGGCCTCTCGTTTTGTTGTATCACCCATACACTCAGGCAGCACAGAAAACCCACTGTGGACACATCCACTCAGATGGATGGATGCATTTGCTGATGTTCCAGACAACAGAGCATCACTCAAAGCCATTTTTCCTGTTTACATGCAAACACACCGGAGTGCTGAGAATACTTTTGATAGTCCCATATGCTCCAACAAAAGAAAAAAGACATGTTTTTTTATGAAAAAGAATGGAGCATATTTTATTATTGTTTTTCATTTGGAGCGCTCTATGGAGTCCCAGGGCGCTGTTTTGAATTCTCATCTAAGTGGGATGAAATAATCCTTATCTCTCACCTCAGCAAAGCAGAAATTGTCTTCCTCCTTTATTCACACACACATACACACACACACGTACACACAGGTACACTCTTGTCACACAATGCTTTTTTTGTGCCATCTCCTTCAACTCTGTCCTCCCCTTTCTCCTCTCCTCTCCTCTCCTCTCCTCTCCTCTCCTCTCCTCTCCTGTCCTCTCCTCTCCTCTCCTCTCCTCTCCTCTCCTCTCCTCTCCTCTCCTTTCCCTCTCCTCTCCTCTCCCTCTCCCTCTCCTCTCCTCTCCTCTCCTCTCCTCTCCTCTCCTCTCCTCTCCTCTCCTCTCCTCTCCTCTCCTCCCTCTCTACCCAGCCCCCCCATCAGCAGGAGGGTCCCCTTACATGAGCCTGGTCCTGCTCAAGGTTTCTTCCTGTTAAAGGGGAGTTTTTCCTTGCCACTGTTGCTTGTCTGGGGTCAGGCCCTGGGATTCTGGAAAGCGCCTTGAAACAATTTTGATTGTATAAGACGCTATATAAATAAAGATTGATTTTGATTTGATTTGATTTGATTTGATTTGATTTGATTTGATTTGATTTGATTTGACTCACAGGTGACTCAACAATAGAGTCGCTCCACAGCAGAACAGTGGCGGCGAGGTCACGTCCACAGCACTGCCTACATCTTTTCAAGAGGTTTCATTTTGGAGATGCCAAACCATCTGCTCACTATTTCGCTTTGGTCATTTTAGACACATCTGGGCAAATTGTAAGTTAAGGTGATGATTTCAGATGAAGCAGTGATGTTCACTCAGTCTGTAGGGGACTGGGCTGAGAAACAGAGGGTTTCTGGTTCAAGTCCCAGTGTGAACAGAATATGAAAGGTGATCTTATATTAAGAGAAGGTGCACTGCTGAGGTACCCCTAAGCAGCTCCCAAATGCCCACATAGGGACCTTTGATGAGCTGCTGCATTATGGGGGGGGGCACCCTGCCCCAAAGGATAAAATGGTCAAAAAAAGGAAAAGAGTGACATTCGAGATGTGACAAATATCCACCTGGATGCTGTGTGGCCTTGCTCATGCAGAAAAACATACAAAATAAATTTGTAAAAATAAAGTCAAATAGAAAATAAAATGCATGGAATAGTATCTTACACGGGCAAAGGAAAGAGTTCAATTAAATCGAGGACAAAGGATCTTCTGTATAATGTAACACTGAGGACGGACTTTGAGTTTTTCAATCCTCACAAATAATAAAAAACAATATTGAGCAAAGGTGATGAATAAGTCAGAGGCCATCCTTTGGGTCATAATTATCAAAGCAGGTTAGAGCACAGGAAAGCAGATTCTCCTTTAGCAAAGATCATTTGATACCTTTGAGGAGTCAACATTTGAGAAGTGTTGGGGGACGTGTGACTTTAGTTTGGAATGACCTGGAAGAGCAGAGCCAGCAGCATCTGCATCCTGCTGCTCCCTGACGTTCACCAGGGTGAGCAGGCAGGGTCTCTCTGTCCTGTAGACATGCAGGTGGATGTCTTTCAGGTGGGATGTCTGTGTGCATGAAAAAGTATTCAAGGACAGTTAAGGACAAATTGAACAAAGTCAACCCCCCTTGATAAAGAATCCAATTATCAGAGAGATGATAAAGCACACTAGTGAATGTGTGTATGACAGTAGTGCTGCTTTCATTTTGTCTTGAAAACATGCCTGTAACTTTCACACACTCCACATTCTTCGGAATGTGCTACAAAGAAGTGTGTCAGTCATGATTGCAATGAACTAGAACTTCCATTCTCTGTATTTTAATCAGCCCATTCTTCAGATGAAATGGGTGAGGGAATAAGAATGAAGCCTTTCATATTCTGTTCGGAAAAAGAACTCAATTAAGAGGTCTCAGAAGAGCCTTTTAATGTCTTACGAGGAAAGCATTGATGAAAGAGAAAGAGAGGATATAAATATTTCAGGTAATTTTGTTATCTATTCATCTCCTTGTGCGTATCTAGGCGGCCATCCTCTCATTAGCTCCTAGCCCGATTGTTTTACTGACTCACGCATAATTTTGTTGTTCTGCTACACACTGTTGTGTATTTGGACATTAAATCACTGGTTTGTGTAAACTTTTAAAAACAGTCAGTATCTCGTCCTCTTTTTTGGGGTAAAACAACCTAGAAAATGACTCCCAACCGGTTCGACCACCTGCATCTGTGCGCGTTAGCTTTAATACCTGCTGGTGTCGTTGATGGAATTTTGCTCAAAGTGACATTTACAGTCAGCGTTTTGATCCAGCTGAACCCACTTCATTAACACCTGTCTGTTTTTCAGACAGAACCTGATCAATATACTTTATACACCCTATCTAGTGCAGGAGCATCCCCACCTGGATGGGAAACTGCACCAGAAAGGACTTCTTGGCCCTAAAAAGGGGCGGGGACCATTGGAACCATCCACCCCAAGAGTGAAGAAGATTCTTGAACTGCCCCCCCGGTCACTCTCTCTTCTCCCTGCTCCAGTCAGTGTGGCTCTGCTGCCACCTGAGAACGAAGACTCAAAGAAAAGTTTTCACCCAGAAGCCATCTGGCTGCTGAACCTTCCTCTGGACTGTTGATGCACAATGACTTGATTTTTCTGCACTATAGAATTAAACCTTGACAATAAGAATAGACTGTACCAATGAAAAGAACAAAAATATTCATATTCATATATGGAATTGGCTTCACAAGAGTAGATTTTATTGTGCATTATACTGGGTTTAACAACATCTAATGACTAAAGTTTATCTTAATCATATTTAGATTTTATTACAAGTTATTGGGATAATGGTAAATGATCCCTCTTGACCCCTGATGACAATCATGATTGACAACTGACTCCCTTTAGGTTAAGATAAAATGTATTGATCCCACATCAGCTAAATTCATGAAACTTTTAGCAGAGGATGGTTTCGATCCATCAACCTCTGGGTTATGGGCCCAGCACGCTCCCGCTGCGCCACTCTGCTTATGCTTTTGTGGTGAATGTGGGCAACCAGCAGGGATTAATGATGTGTAAGTTATTTGGACAATAATTGTGCCAACGTTCTCTTTTTTTTGAGTCCACCACCATAGAGTTATAACCAGCTCTGGCTTTCAATTTACATAGATTACGACTAATGGTGATTAGCAATTAGCTGTCTTTAGCTTTTTTTCTTGTTATGTTTGTTTACATAACGGTACCCATTATTTTTGATACATGTGCCCATCTGTCATGGACTGATAGTGTATATTCATTAACAGTACTGGTTTTGCTACCATTTAGCCCACGAACAACCAAACTGCCAGCAGGGTTCCAACACCCTGTTTAGATGCACATTTCTGCCGACACATCAACATGTTTTCACCCCCAACTCAACAAGGAATGCTGCATCTCAATATCTATATGAATGATTTGCTTCAGGTGGTAGCCTGATCTCTCTACTGGCATCTGCGGCCTGTGTCTGCTCATTTCTATCTGCCTTAGTTCACTAGACTCAAATACGCAATTCCAACAAAAATCAGGATCCAAAAAAGGTAAAAACTGTCCGGTACACGGGGCGTCAGATAACAAAGGCAAAGGAAGGTCGGTCAAACTTAAAATCAAAATGGCTGAACATTTTAGATGAGGCGAGGAGGCAACAGCTTGGACACTAACACTGACAAGACAAACATGCAAGGACAAGACAAAAACTGTCGCTTAGCTACAAGACAGGGGTGCAGACAATGAGACACAGGTGCATGACATGTTATCGCAAAGGACGGAAACAGGAAGAGGAAGTGACAGCAGACAAGATCAAAGGGAAAAGAAAACATGAATGGGTCAAACAAGGAGAACATGGACCAAAATTGCTTAGCGTGACAATTTCTTATTAGTTTTCTCTCATGATGGGCAGATGACACCATGTGACGTCACCTCTACCACCACAATAGGAAAGAAATATAACAAATTTAAAAATCTAACAATAAAGATAAATGAATTTACGTCACACAAAAGATTTTACAATTATTTTACACATTCTTCCAAGCTTAAATTTGGCTTGTGATGTGATGATGTAATGAACAGTGCACGTATGCATGTATACATGCACGGATGAGTCACGGTTTTGTGCGCTGTGTAGCCAAACGGGCTTGAACTAATCGCTCTGATTTAATATTCTGATTTTTATTCTCTCAGCCTCTCTTTGATGAATCTTTATGTATGTCTGTGCATACTATGTGACAAGAAGAGTATTTACTGGTTAATAAAATCACAATGTCTCTATAAAAATTGAGTGGGAGGGAAAGAAAGTAATAGACAAAGCCTGTGGTGTGTAAAATTGGATTTTCCATAGGAGTCAGAGAGGAACAGTTGTCGATAAAGGTGGATGCACACTAGTGTGTGTATCAGTTTGGCTGTTTAAATGTTGAAACGAAGTTCATGAAGAATAATGGGCCGATGCATATTGTCCCCTGCCTTCATTATTTAGGGATCACAGTTAGTTGGCAACGTGGCATAAGTCCAATGTTCCATTTCTGAACCTTTTGCTGCAGATATTAAGAACAAATGTGAAAAGTAGATAATCTCAAGTAGATCTGTGGGGGAAAAAATAATCTACCGTTGCCTGTAGGCTATTGTTATGTGATTACAGCGCAGTCAGAAAGTCAGAGCTTTTCACTTTTTTGCATGCATTGGGGGCCGAGCAGTGAGATAAATCTTAGCTTCATCAAATCAGACAGTCCTTTAAATGTTGCAAGTCTGCCATGATGCTCAGATTGGTGGAATGCTGCAGGATGACCACTTGGTTCTTGTTTACATGTCTTACCTGCAACCTTTCCCCTTGATTTATAACCTTTGGTCAGGTGACCAGGTGAAATATTTTCATTGACAGAGCTATTCAAGGCTGGTTATGTGAGGCCATGTTTCTGTCCAAACTGTTAGAAACAGACTCCATGATAGTGACACTAGGACCAAACATCCATAGAACTGTGCTCACTCCCTAGCAACAGTCGCCCTCTGTGGTATGTTCCACTGAACGCCATAACTGGTAGATCCAGTGGATTCCTGAGCCAGTGATAGCTTGGGGATGCATGTTTTTGTAGTGCTACACAGACCTCCACAGGTTAGCCAGGGCTAACTCTGCAGTAGCTTGTTTTCCTGCCTCCACAGCCTCCACCTCACACCAGAGACTGTTCATTAGCTGACTGAGGCCTTCACCCAGTTGTGGGAGGAGATCACCCAGGAGAGCATCACTCATCCCATCAGGATCATGACCAGATGTAGTAGGGAGTGCGTACAGACCTGTGGAGGCCAAACACACAACTGAGCCACAGTAAATCATCCTCTGAGCTAGTACATAATTATTGTTGACTCATCGTCTCAGTTTGATGAGAGAAATAGAGCAAATGTAATGATACAGCTTTGAATTTGGTGTAAAGGCAAATCAACGTTCAGACTGAAGCAGTAAATTAGGACCAAAATACGCTCTGTCTGGTGAAACTCAATTATATTGAGAACAATTTGCTTTGTAAGAACACGGTCCACCTCACACCCCCGCCGCAATCTTACACAATCAGGACCAATCTCTAAACAACTGCCCCATCTATCTTATCAAGCTGACAAGATATCCTTCTTCTTTTTCTTTTCAAAGGAGCCCGTTTCTTTTTGTCTGCAACAGTGGAACAAATGGAGTCCTGTGATGCACTGAGGAGAAAATAGATCAAGCTCCAGCTGTAACCTTTGCCCAGCTGCAGTTTTTTATTTAAACTACACAGTACACAAAATCATGATGTTTGAAATTCAGATCGTAATAAGTGGTTTTCCCACTGGCAGAAGTTAAATTGGGCAGATGAGCAGAGATTCTTCATGGCCAGGAATTTTTACTCACACAATAATAATTACATGACAGGCTGCCATTTATGTAGTGACTAATTATACTTATATAGCATGGAAATGTGTTAATTACCTTCTTCAGAGAAAAGTATATGGGAGTTGGCATATGACTGACAGGCTTGCTTTTTTTTACAGATACAGCCTTTGTCATCTTTTGTCTTTGTATCGGAGCAAAGCCTCTGCTGGCACGTTGACACCGGGAGGGTCCAGGAAGGCAGTTGTGCACATGAATGTGTGTCTTCTGGTTCAACCCTCAGTTGGGCAGTAAAAAGCAGAATGTGGACTGGTAGCAGGAGAAGTGCCTCGAGAAGGTACCAAATCCCCAAATACTGCCTGTCGAGGGAGGCTTACTCACTCTGCCATCTCTTGCTTGGTGCTTGCATGTGTATGTGTTCATTGCATGTTAATATACTGTAAGTATGTTGCTGGCATCTAGTGTGTCATAAAACGAGTGTAAATCCCCCTTCTTTGTGATTGATAATCTACTGTGTGTATTTATGTGTGTTTGTTACATGAGGAGGTAAAGGTGCACATTATTTTATCTTATTTTCAAGCACCTTTTAAGTCAATAGTTTATAATATGAAGCAACACAAGGTTGAGGTTTAATAGTTTATTGTATTTAGAGCCCAAAATCATAAAGGTTGTTGCCTCAGAGGGCTTTGCAAGCTGCGACATCCTCTGTCCGTAGACCCTCTCTATCTTTCCAAATAATATCAAGTTAATGTCGGATAATATGGTCACTGAATATTGGACATGAAAGGCAAAATTTACTCACATTATACATGTTAACTGTCGGCTGGGATGTGACGGTTAAGGCTTTTGAGACTGGAACGACAATGCTACAACAGTCTGACCTGGCGCGGTAAAAACCCCACGTCCTGGTAGATAACATATCTTTGCTGGCAGGCCCAATGGCTGAGCCGTATATTTTGATATATAGAGATCGGAAAACTGTGTTGAAAGTATGTTTATGGGCGGTAGTAAAACATTAATGTCTTTTATCCCCCATTTCTTTTGACGACAAAATCAGGAGGAATGCTTTAACAACAATGTGCAGCAGCAACGCTGTCATGTTTGGTTTTTTAGCCAGGAAATAAGTCCGTAACATCACAAGAAGGTTATTTATCCTGGCCAGCTAATGCCCGGGGCTGGAAACAACAAAGCACTTAATAGCAAACAAGTGACATCTTTTTTCAAATGATTCAACAGTCATCTAAAAACAGAGCTGACCAGTGGCCTGTGGCTATAGTTAGTGTCGAGTGTGACTTATAGCATTATGTCAATGTGCCCCGCAGAGGGGGAAAACATGCTTAGCATAAATTAAAGTCTCCCAAAATAACCATGTGGAACTTCTTGAAAAACAAAGCAGGTCGTGTGAGACATGCTGTTTTAACAATAATGCTTGTGTAAAGTGATGTATTGTTTATCCACGCTAATTATCAGAGGATCAAGGTAATCCGATCACCACAGTCTACATAGTCTACATATAGTATTGGATCCTATTGTGTAGCTTCCTATATATACAATCTTGCGACAACATGACACCGTTTTAAGTGTTAAAATCATTACACCTCTTGATTCGCCCCATTCAATATTCATTTATTTGGGATTTTTTTGGAAATGTAAAAGTACACCACAAACTAAACTAAGCAAGTAGTTTACCATACATAATGATGCGGGATTTACATAGACATAAGTTGGCATCAGTTATTTAGCCTGGCATCTGACCAAGTGTTTTTTTTTTTTGTTGATGAGGTGGAAAGTGCAAAATTCATTCATTTTTATACCAGATGATACCGCAGTACAGTGGACGATCGAGATTACCTTTTATTTTAAGTGCAGCAAATTAATCTATTCTTTGATTTTCTAAAATGAGGTTGAAGATCAGGCTTTGAAATGATAATATGTGGGAAAAGAAGAGAAACTCAGTTTTGTGCCAATTGGGTAATTCTTATCAAGTGAGATCAGGTGTAAAAAAGGGTAATAAATGTAAAGTACATGCAGTGCAGTGGAGCTCTACCCGCATGATAGTGCTCTCATCTCGTGCCAAACCAGCGCATAGTTGCAGACAGAGGTGTTCAGTGCTACTGGCAAAATTCCATAAAGACTGAATTTTGTTAAACCACAGAGATTAGAGACCCCCTTACACAGCAGGTTGAGCTTCCGAGTGAGTTTCGCCCCATCTTACAGATGGAATTTTACATAGGTGCTCTGCAGAGTTTTAATAATACTGTGTTAATTTACAGTTCTGTTGTCTTGGAATTAAGAGTTCAAATATACACCGAGAGTGGAAATATGTGGGTGGAGGACTGGATTACAGGATTCTTGTCCTCTTGATTTGTAGTGTTTGACTCTATCAAACTGCCAAATGGAGGAATTAAAGCAAAACTGAAGGGATCTTTTAATTTTAGAAGCTTGGAAAATAGGAATTCTTTTGTCTTCTAAAACTGTCTGAGTTTAACAAACGGCACTTAAATGGTTGTGTGTTGCTGTGTGCCCAAATACTGAACCTACAATACAACTTAGCCAAGTCCCGATGGGCTTTTATTCAGTACAGAACACAGCAGGAACCATTAACATATAATCCTGAGGGACCGTCTGTCCTTGCGACATTTACAAACAAAAGCAAATTTAAAGGAGAAAAAGGATGCGGCATTTATTCCTGAAACTAAAGCTAACTTTGTTTTCTCCTCACATTAACATTGTCTAGAATCATCCGTTTGGTCTTGTAAGAGGTTATATTAAAGAAAGCAGGAGCTACTGGTGACCTCCTCCCACCGTTCACAGGTTTTATTGCGGTTTTTTATGTTGCCGGTTTTCTTCTTGGTCACACACGGCTTTTTTTGCACGCGTGTTGCCCTTGTTGCTCCTCCGTGAAGAATTTTTACACCTTCCTTTGTGCTCTTTCTCAGGACAGTTCTGCAGATGTCACTGATTTACTCTTTTGTGGAAGAGGCTAAGCAGAGTGCCTCTTACC
Organism: Takifugu rubripes; assembly: GCF_901000725.2. Lineage (NCBI taxonomy): Eukaryota > Metazoa > Chordata > Actinopteri > Tetraodontiformes > Tetraodontidae > Takifugu > Takifugu rubripes. The sequence continues at coordinate 3,437,861 of NC_042297.1, read as the reverse complement.
ATCGGGAGGGGGGGCTTCATGTATTCCTTTGATCTTCCATTCCATTAGATTACCATGATTTCCATTACTTTTCTCCTGGATCACAATGCAGCCCATATCACATGAATAGCACTTTTTGTAAGACAAAATCAAGTTAGGGAGTGTCTGAATGTAACATTCTATTTTTTTTTTCTCATTTGAGTATTTAATTTCCTAATTAACTGTTCGTTCTCTCTCTTTCCCAGTAGCTTCAATCACTTCATTATGGCAATTTCTTTTATTTTGTTCTTTCCAATTCTCATTGTTATTAAGAGCAGGACTATTTATCAGCACGAGTGACACTGGGAACTAAAATAATAATTGCAATTGCAAAATCCCTCCTAAAACCTTGACCTATGCAATAAAAAATATTAACTCAGTAAAAATCTACCAATTTTTATACATTTTAGAGATTTTATCAATAGATTTACAGACACTTCAAGGATCTTTCAGTTCATTTTTACCATTCTTGTGTGTATTTACTTAATTTTGCATTTCTCTCTGTATATATTCTGCAGTAATGTTGCAGCAAATTTTTTCACCGTTTCCATTCAGAGACGGTCCCTAAATGCACGGGGAGGGACGTTGCCACTAGATGTAGCTGAAGTGTTCTGCTTACAGGAGGTCCTTCGATGCAAAACTGGTCCAGAATTTCTTCCTCGCAGTTCAACGGAGCAAAGCAACGGAACACAAGGTCACAGTTTTCAGAAAGGTCTTTTCTCTGGGTAAAAAAAAATGAAAACATCAGCAACTTTACAATGATTTTCACTAACTAAAAACACTAAAAACGCAGACCAAGAATATCTTAGAGTCGTTTGAGCTGAAAGGAGTTAAAAAGTAATCTGTCTACGTTAAAGCGGATAGAACAAGATCCTGTCGTCGGGACATTCCTGTCTTTGGCTGCAAAACTTGTCCTTTGTATCTCATGTACCGTTAGTCCACAGCTCTGAGACCGATCGGGTGGTGAGCTAGAGGTTATTTCACTGATTATGCCGGCTTTTCTTCCTTTCAATTCACCAGTTCCTGCTCCCAGAATGTTACAATCACCAGAAGGCTGTGAGGGAGATGCAGACATTTGACCTGATTTTGCAGAGATCTATTACTGCTAGCTGGGTGCATGGTCTTTACGTGCGGCGTGTAACTTAAAGTGACACTTGCCTGAAGCCGCCTTGGAGGCACAGAGCAGGATTGGCGCTCCACAACCACATTTGACAAGCAAGGAAAGGGTGGAAAGAAAGAAAGCTTGCCAGGGTAGCAGTGGTGGTTGTCAAAGAGCTCGTAAGCAAGTGGCTACAAAAATTATGATGGAAAGTCAAGATTATAAAAGTCTATAAATAAATTGGTGATTTCAAACTCAGCCAGGACCAACTCCGCAGGGATTAACTTTGTTCCACCTTTGTTAACGTGGACAAAAATGTACTGATTGGGCTGTTTTGACAGATTTAATTGAAGCTGCACGACTAGTAACTCATTTCCTACCCGTGCACTCCTACGCCCTGTGACCATTGCCAGGAAAAACTGATGTTAAAATATTGGTCAACCAAAGTGATGTATTACACAAAAGCCCAGTTTTAAACAGAAAAATTAAGTGATTACTACTATAATCGAATTTTATGTGTGTGAGAGAAAATTATGTGCCCATATTAAAATAGATTATTAAACCTGAAAATGTGATTAAAAGTGCTTCTATTGACAGCAAATACAGGAATGACAAATATTTAATTACCGGATGGTTAGAAATCCTCGGTTTGATGATGAACCAGGTCACCCTTAAAACATTCAGGCTGTCTTTGAGAACTGATTTGGCAACACATGTGGGCGGCGCTTTAAAGAGAAAGTACACATGGTTTCACCATCTGTCTCATACCACCACGCTCCTGCAAGTGAGCCCTTTCTGGGTGACAGCACACAAATAAAACCACTCTGGATGTCTGGAAGCTAGAGCCACTCCTGACCCCTACACACAAACCGTCTGGTAAAAGCCCCCCCCTGCCTGACCCACCAACCATGTGTACCGACTGCCATTGCAGCCCTCACATCCCACCGCATGCACCACTTCTGCTCTGCTCTGACTGTAACTCAGTAAAAGCAGAGTAACTACAGAACACAACTGAGTGTAGATGAACAATATTAGACAAGTGTTTGAGAGTTTGGGGCTAAAAGCACCTCCGTAACACCCACAGACTGAAAGGAAAAGGTCATCAATCCATCAATCCTCTGCTGTTGTATTTTGTAGCTGGTTCATATCCCAGTTGACTTTGAGTGACAGGGGGAGTGCGTCCACATTCGGGCATGTTCACGTTCACACCCAAGGTCAATTTGGAGTGGTTGATTCACCTACAAAATAAATACATTTATATTTCTGGGTGAAGCTGAGAGAGAACCCACACAGACACGGGAGAATCGCCCCCCCTCCCCTTCCCTCTCCCCCTACCACCAGCACCTCTCCCCTTCTCTGCCATATTACGTGGTTAAATGTTACAGAGAGAAACAACCGGCAGTTGTTCTTTCAAACGTGACAAAAGTAACGTTTATTTTTGGAAACAATCCCTGAAACCCTGAGACGGTTGACGACATCCTGTCTGATATGTTCCATGTAGGAATAAATACATATTCCAATCAAGACATTGTAAAGAGTGCAGTCAGAATATGTCACATCACGATGACGTCTGACCTCAAAATGTAATTGACGTCGCCTCGTCCTCTTGGAGGACCCTTCTACCTACACGCATGAAAATCCCCCGAAGCATTTATGAGACATTTCCACTGAGGAACTCATTGGTGGAAGCTCACAAATATTTTTAATTCATGTATATTTGTTGATGAAGACCTGGGGGACATGTTAGTTTTTGTCCATGTGAAACATAGGGAACGACGAGTTCAACTCAAACCAACATAATCCTATAAAGCCAAAGTGAAGCCCTCCAAACACAGATTGAGATGTGTTCAGGATCAATATTAATTGCTCGTTTTTTCCAGCGTGTGTGTATCCACGTGTTCATATTGTTTGAATTACCTGATCTGTGAATAAACGGCCAGGGTTGCTGACGGCAGAGCGACGTCGTTTTCTCAAAGTGTTGGCAGATGGTGAGAATTTCAGCGCCAATAATGGACTGTTGATGTGCCTTCTTATCCACAAGGCATGTTTTTTTTCCCTGACACATTGATGAGGAACCCTCTGAAGACACATCCAGCGTTATTTTAAACGCAATTAGATGATTTGAACAGTGAAAGCTTCAGACAAGCCTTCCATCATCCTGATGTTGCCGATGGCCAGCAGGCTTACTTCATGGTGCTAACAGCAAAGGACAGTTTGGTTCTTATTTCCATTTAAAAATATCTGATGTACCTGAATGCTGACTACTGCAGACAAAGACAACATATAGCAGCTAAAGGACAAACCCACCATCATGCCGTATATTGTATAAAATCCTGAAAAAGAATCTGTTCAGGACTAAATAATTGTATCTTCCTGGAGTGTTTCAAAACAGGTTGGTGTGCTCTGAAACTCGAGGGAGCAAAGACAATAGAAATTCCTCTTAATCTGGAGAATTCTGCCTGGCAGCTTTCCCATTTTAAGATCTGTGGGGGACAATAATTAATCAAGCTAGCATTAAGTAGGAGGGGGTGCAGGGGTAATAGATCAATTGAAAAGCTGATGATAAGAGCTGATGGAAGAGATAACCTTGGTAGAGGTGCACAGTCTGAAAGATGGGAGGAGAATGTGAAGGAAAATGGCAGCGCAGATAATATGGCTCGCCTCTGTCATACGTAATGTGTTGGCTTTAAATTTATTCAACGTCTGCAAACATAAATGTGTGCTTCAGCAGAAATGTTAACTGTTGGCACCGTCATTTTTACTCTTTATTTATTATCAACAGATGGTGGAATCGCACAGTCTGATGGTTATCCTGGGATATCAGTAAACTCCAGGCAGTTCCTGATATTGTTGTTGGGATAGATCCCAAGGTTGAAATGACTCGCCGTCAAAAGGTTTAAAAGACGTTTTTACTTCAGCGCACAAATGTGAGGAGATTTTAGAATAGCCAAGAGCTCAGTTAGCTTAGCCTAAAGACTGCAAACCTGTTATGAGCCCAAGTTAAGTCACTTTTCTTAACTCATGGATGATATTCAGATATTCCAGCCTGTCTTTGTTTAAACGCCCAGAGAATCCAGTTCCCTGTGTTTTCCATTATTCTTTGGATGTCTGGCTTGATTCCTGCCTGGTGTTTTTAGACTATGTTGCTGATTTAGATGGATTCAGAGTAACGACCTTGTTGAATAAATTGTCCAACATGTCTGACTGGCTGTCCTATTGTGACAATAGTAAACAAACTTCCCACACTTTCAGTGACAAATTACGCATTTTTTTCCCTTTGTGTGTAAGACTGTCACATATGAATAAAGTCACACACACACACACATACACACACACACACACACAGTATGCAGACAGAGTAGACATAGAGAGAATAAAAACGATTGCATGTTAATGATATTTACCCTCACTGATCAACTAATTGATGTTTATGCATTAATATTGCATCCGAAACTGAGAGAAAGAAAAATGAATAAAAAATAAGAAAGGTTTAATGTCAAGAAAGCAGCTCACATGTTTCTAGTGTGTGTGTGTGTGTTAATTGCTTCTGTGATGAGAGCTGAAAAGGTTCAACTGTAATGTTTTGTTTGTGACATTTGTTCAAAGTCATATGTTACGGCAAACTAAAAGTTACCGTTTCCATGGGAACCTCTCACTAATGTCTGTATTAATATACTTCACATTCAAATGTGTTTAATTATTTTTAGAAATGACTGCTCTTTTTATGAAAAAACATTATATCGGGTGAGCTGAAGCATGATTTATGTACAGTAAATCGAGTAATAATAAAAGAATGATAATAACTTTATTTATACAGGACTATAAAAGTAATCATAGCTGCTACAAAGGGCCATACATCACATAAAAATAAGTATAAAAGAACATAAAACGAATAATAAGAGCTATCAAACAATGAGCGTTGGATCCACATCTGATACTGAAAAGGATGTTCTTTAAAATGGTTGTAGAAGGCGCCGTCTAATGGCAGATTGTTCCATAATTTAGGAGCAGCACTTGAGCAGGCTCTCTCCTCTCTGAGCTTCTGCTTAGATTTTGGTGGCTCCAGGAACAGCTGATCAGCTCACCCGAGGCACTGGGCAGGAGATTACAACAAAGACGAGCAGCAGACGATGAGTCACACACCCCGGCGCCATCTTAGGGAAACCGGTGTCACAAAATGACACTTGCATACATGCTTCCTCCGTTAACCACTGCTGCACTATAGAATATCACCTGTAATGTGATATGATTCATTCCTGGAGGTTCAGGTTCAATAATGTCTCACAGACAGTCTGAAGAGTTGTTTGTGTTTGTAAAACTGGAAGGATCAAAGTCTGGAGGTGCAGCCGTGCAGTTAGTCAGTGGCTACGCTACATCGCTGTCACAATGTCGTCATTTTGACCAAGTCGTTTAAAAAGTTTTTAAAAGCTTTCAAATGAACTGGAGCCATATTTTGGTCTAGGATTAATTAATAACTTGGAGTGATAGATTGCTGCCACTCCACCTCCTCGACCAGTAACACGAGGAATATGATAATTAAGATGGGTAGGAGGAGTAGATTCATTTAAGCTAACATACTACTCCTCCTGAAGCCAGGTCTCAGTAAGACAAAATAAATCAATGTGATGATCCACTATCAGGTCGTGCACTAACAGGGATTTACACAAAAGAGATCTTATATTTAACAGTCCACACTTAATTGTGATATTAGTTTCTCCAACTTGTGCTTTGGTATTAATTTTAATAAGATTATGGTGATTGACCGCTCCCCTGCTCTGTGCTTGGTGAACTTTTAACCGTGGAACAGAGACTACCTCTATAGTGTTAAATATGTTATTGTTGGTGGATGAGGGTTCTATGGAAGCAGCAGAGATGTGTGTAAGACTACAACTCTGCATCCTGGTCTGGACCCTGGATTGTCAGGTCACTTTGGGTCTCATAAAATTAGCCAAATTACTAGAAATGAGAGAGGCACCATCCCCTCTCTCCTAATCAGACCAGGTTTTCCCCAAAAAGTGCTCCAATAGTCTATAAAGGCCACCTGGTTTTCGGGGCACCACCGTGACAGCCAGCGACGAAGCGACGACATGCGGCTAAACATCTCCTCGCTGGCCAGATTGGGGAGGGGACCAGAGAATGCTCCGGAGTCCCACATCGTTTTTGCGTAGTTACACACCGACTCTATGTTAATTTTGGTGACCTCGGACTGACGAAGCCGGGTGTCGTTGACTCCGACGTGAATAATAACTTTACCAAATTTACGTTTACGTCTCGCCAGCAACCATAAATTAGCTTCTATGTCGCCCGCTCTGGCCCCCGGAATGCTCTTAACTATGGTCGCTGGAGTCGGCTTCACGGAGCGCAAAACAGAGTCGCCAGTTACCAGGGTCGGTTTCTCAGCGTGTGTGTCGCCGAGTGGGGAAAACGATGAGCCACGGGAAGCGGGTGGTGGGGCACCGTGGGCCTTTGTTTGGGCTCCGCTTCCTGCGAACCGTCTCCCAGCCGCCCTGGCGAGCCGCCTGCTGCCGGGGGGCCGCTAGCTGAAGCTACGCTAGGCGGCTCCGCAGCAGCTAGCTTCTCCTGGCTACCTGACGCAACTCCAGCTAACTCCAAGCTGCGGAACCGCGTCTCAAGCTCGCAAGTCTCGCCCCCAGAGCCGTAAATAAACTACACTTTCTGCACCTATTCCCTTCACTAAAGGAGGCAGAGGAGCAACTAAACATTTCACACGTTGAACAGACGGTTAGGCCATGCTAACGCTAATAATCGGCGGAGCCCTGTATTTGTTTAATATGGGTTGTTTCTCACTGTTGTTATCGGGTGACTAGAATGTCCCAAGTGTTCAAATTTTAAGTAAAGTGAATACAACACACTACGTGTTCAATTTTAAGTAAATATAATACAACACAAACACCGTGCATAGTGCAACCAACGAACGATTGAGAAGACAGGAAGTGACGCAATACGTTACCCTGACTCGATACAGTTGGCCCTCCAACTTTATGTCAACTTTATCTTCAGTTGGCATTTTAGTCTTTGATCTCCTTTATGTCATTGATGTCAAAATTGTTCTTTCATGTCAGATCAATGGAATCAAAGGATCAAACCGAACTGGCAGATCAAACACATCAGCACACGCATGAGGAGCTCAACACTCTTGTACCACACTGGTGACCAGCAGACGCATCAATGACTCAGAGAGGAACTCAGCAGCTGAAGCAAGAATCATCCATGGAGACTTGGAGGGAAGAGGTCCAGCATCTCAGAGGAGCCCTGGCTGAGAAGGAGGAGCAGCTCAGCAGGGTAGTGAAGAGGCGACAAATGAGAACTGTGGCCCATGTGGAGGCCCTGACCCTGCTGAACAGCACACAAGCTGCTCTGAAGGAGAGCGAGCTGAAATGTGCTTCTCTGGAGGAAACCCTCCACAGCCAGCAGCAGGAGAACGAGGAGACACACAGGAGAGAGCTGATGGAGCAGGAGGAAGGCCTGAATCAGAAGCTCCTTGTGATCCAGGAGGAATTTGAAAGGAAGCTGCAGGAAGAAAGGCAAAGATCTCATGAAGAGAAAGAGGCCATGAGGCAGCAGCTCTTTCTGGAAGAAAAAAAGTTCCAGAAAGTACTTGATGAAGAGAAACAAAAATATCATGAGAAGATCCTGCAAAAGGAAGAGTTGATGAAGCAGCAGCTGGTGGTTAAAGAAGAGAACTTTAACAGGATGCTGGCTGATGTTCATCAGCGGTGGGAGAGGACCGCTCAGACATGGGTCCAGATGAACGAAGAGCTGGAGCACAAGATCAACGAGAGCCAACGTTTCAGGCAACACGAGGAGGCAAAGAACAAAGAGGAGCTCCAGAGGCTCTCTGAAGTGATCCTCCAACTTGAGGTGAGATGCTTTCGCCTTTGTTCCTCTTCCAGAAGATTTCAGATGATGTTCAGTGAAATCTAAAACACACTCTCTCTTTTCTGCAGCTTCAAGTATCAAAGAAGCAGGAGAAAAAAAGCTTCTGTGGATGGATCAGGAAAAAGATGAGGTTCTGGAAAAAATAAACAACAATTCCAGAGCTCCCAAAGCCCTCCTCTTCCTCCTCCTCTTCCTTTACATCCTGACCTCCAGCATCACATCCTGTCTTCAACAGTTTTATTTGACAGTATAGTTATTGTTTATGTTCATTTGGATTTTTGATGTAGAAACAATAAAACTTAAAGTAAACAACCAGATTGTGGATGTTGTAAATGATAGATTTAGAAATGGCTTCATCTCATTACTGGGGTCAGTTGGTTTCCTCCAGCAGATAAACCAACCAACTCATGGCTTCAACCACACCCTAGATCTAGTCCTGACTTATGGTGTTGAGGTAGAACATGTGTCAGTGTTCCCTCAGAACCCCCTCCTGTCAGACCATTCTTTGATCACTTTTACATTTATGATTAAGGATTCTTCTATGCTCAGAGCTCAGTCTCACTATAGCAGATGTCTCTCAGATAATGCTGTAGCTAAGTTTAAGGAAGTGATCCCTGTGCTGATCCCAGGACCACTGTGTGTTTCCCCAGGGATCAATCATTATAATCTTAGCCCTGCTGAGGTCGACTCTATTGCTGAAGGTGCAGCAACCTCACTGAGAATCACGCTTGATTCTGTTGCCCCCCTGAAAAAGAAAATAGTAAATCAGAGGAGGTGTGGCCCCTGGTATAATTCACATATCAGGACCCTCAAGCAGAAAGTGTGAAGACTAGAAAGGAAGTGGCATTCTTGTAAAATACACAGCTATCAGAGAGAAAGCTAACCAGGCCATCCCAACAACTGGACCATCACCAGATGTGCTGACTGTGGGAACATATAGGCCATGCTAATACTAATAGTCGGCGGAGCCCTGTATTTGTTTAATATGGGTTGTTTCTCACTGTTGTTATCAGGTGACTAGAATGTCCCAAGTGTTCAAATTTTAAGTAAAGTGAATACAACACACTAAGTGTTCAATATTAAGTAAATACAACACCCCGTGCACAGTGCAACCAACGAACGATTGAGAAGACAGGAAGTGACGCAATATGTTACCAGGTCATGAACTGGAATCAGAGGACACAATGTGGCGCATGCAAAGATCGCCACGGCCACTCGCCATCCACGTGATCCCGTAAGTCACAAATGAGCTATCTGGAGGTGGGCTGGATCGAGTCCAGCTACAGCAGCCACGTGCATTTTATGTAAACAAACTACAGCAGGAATGTGGTTTCCTTGTGTGCTTGTAAACACACTTATTGTTGAAATGCATTGAAACTTTTCGTATTGAGACACTTTGGTCGCAACAAGAGTAACTATGGTAGGTTAAAATCTGCCTCCACTCCATTATAGTCAGTTTGTAATGCAAAACTGATGAGTAATTACACAGAGTAATAAAGAATAAAACACTGTGATGAGCTGAGTTAGTAGACTGGAGATTGAGATGGATGTGGTGGTGGCGCTGTACCAATTCTTCATGAGATTTGACATTGTGACCTTGTGACCCGCCCCAGCTCAACTCCAATGCACCAGATGGATCCAAACAGCTGCCTCGCCCTGCACGCAGCCCTCTCTTCACCTATAATGGCTCCGCAGGGCCACCTTGATAGAACTGGCAATCATGTGATCCACGCATAAATTCAAACTCGTCTAACTCATTAACGGTAACCACTGAGGGACCAGCAGAGAGCTAACCGGACTGGTAAAAGAAAAAAGAAGAGGTTTTGCCTTCTGCAGAGCTGACTAGCTAGGTGGCAGTTGAGTTGATTTGTGATCACTGGGAGGAACAACTGTCATTATGGGTCGCCAGCTAAACAAAGGCCCATGGAAGCCACTTGATGGGGCACCTTTCAGGTGAGTTGAGGGTCACGTGTCCTAGCAGATAGTGGAGTGTTTAAACCCAGTGTTGAATGGGTGTGTACCTGTGTGGAGAATGAGCTGTGCTGTAGGTGAACTGGAGGTTCTAGCCTGACAGAGACAACTTCTTTATCCACTCTTTCACAACCGTCTAGCTTCTCTGGACAAAACTTCATGCTGCTGTAAGAAGTGACCTTTGACCTTGAGGGGCAAGTGGAGAGCTGAGCCATGTCCTTCTTGAGTGGGTGTTTGGTCTCTTCACTGTTCAGGTCTGCGCATTCTTCACTCAGGATAGCCAGAACAACATTGCTCTGTTTCTGTCTGCCTGATCTGTCCTGGTAGACAAAAGCTCAGAGCTTTTAGGCTTGAAACGAACGGGAATGGGATGCTCATTAAAGATCCTTCTGAGTTTTTCAGAAACACAAGTAACGTTGGGGTTGACTGTTAAATTCAAACAGGAATTCTGAGCCAAAGAGAAACCTAATCAGTTTATTGTAAAACATTTGAGTCCTATTGAATCACTGTGTCAGGATCTGTCACTCAGGTTATTTTGTGTCTCGTGTTAGGTGTCTTCTGACATTGGGTTTGGGGGTTTATTCATGTCTGTCTTACGTATCTCCTGTGCTCTCTGCGTTTATCTCTCCCCTTTCTTACCACAGGTTCCTGCATCCATTTTAGCCCAGTAGCCATTCACCACCCCAATAGTAGTCACCTAAGTAGCCGAACTGGGTAGATAATAAATGCTAATAGGCACATTTTCTGCCATGTCACACTGACAAAGTGAGTGAAAGTGAGCGAAAGTTTGCGTCAAATTATGGTGTAGTTGGCTTCACGCTGTATTTGTTTGGAAGTTAGACTACGATCATGTGTTGTGCGCGCAGATTTTCCGGGACGGTGTTTTTGCTGTAAAATGTTTGTTTTCCGATTCTCCCCAGTTACGTCGGTTGAGGCTTTTAGACTGCAGTTTACATAAAATGGCTGTTATTCCGCTAATTATCTTATCAGAATCATTAAAACACTCTATTAATTAAACGGGAAACACTGTAGGTAGATCAAAGGAGCCATTTAACACTTCCTCTTAGCTTCTGAGCCTAATAAATCGCCTTGTCCTTTGAGCCTCCTCGCTGCTTTGCCATACCCTGACAATTATTGTCTAGCTTACACTAAACACTCCAAATTTGCCTGGTAAGAAGCACACATTCATCAGTGTAACGTGCTGAGACGTGCCGTGTTTTCGAGAGTGAATAATGCCAAAGAAATGAGGCTGTAAGTGGATTTTCTGCCTGCTCCCCTGCATGGCACTCGCACCAGAGAACCCATTTGAAGTGTTTAGTCTTGGAAACATTAATCCCTGTAATTTCAGGTCTGGTGTGTCTTTAGTGTCAGGTACATAAGAGGCGCAATGGAAAAGCAATAAAGTTGTGAGGAAGCCCTAATGTCGTCCGCCTGTAATTAGAATGCCATGCGTTCATCCATACGAGGTGAAACGGCGGCTGTTAAATGAAGACCTGTCACACTTTAATTGTCTCTGCTGAGAAGAGAAAAGGAAGAAGAGTGGCAGAGCCACAGCGAAATGGAGCGAGAGAGAGAGCAGGGATTTGTTTTCCACTGTTGCAAATGTAGTTAGTTAAGGTAATGAGAAGATGGTTAGGTGAGAATTACTCTAATGTATAAACTGCGTCACTGTGTGCGGCCCTTTTCAAATAGATTGTGTCTCTGTTTATTTTTGTAATTGCTTCCAGCAGGGAGGTTTGCACCATTGGTTCATCTGGTCTATTTGTTTGCTACTTAGTCAAAAAATGCTTGACAGACTTTAATTTGTGTGTTGCGTGAAACATGAAGCCATTTGGATCAATGTTTGCTGGATTTTTCTGGCTCCTGTGGACACTTTTGGTTTGTTCCTGCCCCACATGCTGAAATGGAAGCTCCCGAGAGGGTAACTGCCCCTTTGGACTGACCAAAAACCCAATATTATCCACATCTAATACCTTAAACTGTTGACAGTCATGAAACACTGCATTTCTGCATGTGCACCCAGTGCAAAGTGATGGAGGAACCTGATAATAACAAAATGATCCCATCTATAATAATTTGGGAGCACGTGTTTAATGCATTTTAACATAAAGATACAGTAAATAATGAAAGTATGAAGCTTGAATATTAATTTGATGAATTCGATCATTTTACTACCTGATTTGACCTTCAGTAAAGGCTTTATTAAATGGTCCAGAACAACTTTAAGACCTTTAAAAACAAACTTTAGGAACTTTGTGCGCTCCCTCAACAGCCCGCTTCAGCTGCCTTTGCTCTTGATTAAAGTCTAGACGCTCCAAAAAACTTGTTCTTCTTCAACTTTCCTTTATGCTCCTGCCCTTGTCCACATTGCCCCTGTTCTTCTGAGAGGTTTGGGCCACAATAATGTGGAAATCCGAAGAGTTGTAGAGAATTTTTAAGCTTTCAAGCTGTATACCGTCCGTGCGAGTGCAACAAATTCCATGTCTGCCTCAGGCCTCCTGTTCATGGCCGTTACTGCCAACAGTCTATACAGTCGTATGTATGACCGACAGAAGATAATGAGCCACATGGGTTGGAATCTAAACTGTCGTTTCGGAAGCCGTGCGGCAGAATTTAAATCTGAACATGTCCATGTTCACCTCTGCGCTCCATTTCACCTCCACACATCACCTCCATTTCACCTCTTGTGATGAAATCTTCCTGCGCCCCCGAGACGAGAGCCCAATTACAAGAAAGCCTGATTGTCGAAAAACACCCAAAACATCAAAGACATGAAATCACTATGAAGCAGCGTGAGGAGGCTGGCAAACAGGCCCGGAATGTTTTAACTCGATGTAAAAGAGTGAGGAGAGACTATGAACTTGTAGTTATGCAACAGAATGAGCTTGTAGTTCACACAGAAGCGTCTGGCTGCATCCACGTCCTCCTACATACTGTACAACTGACGCGACCTCGAAGTTTTAATATTCCTGCTAGTGATCCTTCAAAAAAAGAGGAAGGAAGTAAAAATTTGGGCAGAAACTGCAATTAAAAGTCTGCAAATGGTATTGGATACTTAAAAAACTGTAAATGTAAGAGAGCTGTAAATTACTACTCATCCATAAATTGTGCTTCATAGGTGGGAGCATGGACCCGCTTTCCCCATCGGCCATAACGGTGAGACAGTCAAAGGTTTAATTTGAAAGTAATTCATCTTGTTAATTAATATGAAAATCTAATCAACACCGTACATCATTGATATCATTTAAATATTTACCTTGGCACCAAAGATGATAATAGAAAAAAGAAAATTAATAATTAGACCTTGAGATGATTTAACATCAAGTCTTCTTTTGTCAGCTTTGTATGTGAATTGTGTTTTATTAATAATGCTGCCTCATTTCTCATGTTTCTCATGGTCTCATGTGTTGTGATGCATGTTCAACTCTCTTTAATAAAAAAAATGATCATTGTTTAAAAGTCCTATCAATTGTCTTGGGAAAATCCTCGCAGAATCAATCAATCAGTCTTTCTTTCTTTATTTATATTGCATCTGTTACAGTCAAAGAATAAAGATATGCTGGGAGGAACCTTGTCTTTTATTCCTTTTCCGGTTTGCAGGACAAGTGCAGCTACAGCGTGGATTAATGAATCTTCCAGAGGTCTATTTTCTAGCACGACTCAAGGATCCTTGTGTGGGCCACAAAAGAAAATTGGAGGGCTAATAAAGGGAGCGTTGAGGTCTGCAGAGTGAAGGATTGTAATGGAAAAGCTTGACAGTGTGAATGTCTTCATTTTCTCTGTGTTGAAGTTTAAAAAATGGAACCCATCTTTGGCACCTGGGTGTGCCTTGAGCTGTCTGAAAAGAAGTGATTACCTACTCCGACTGTGGAAGGGAGGCCTTGAGGGACTTGCTCATCAATTAATCACAAAACAGCAAAGAGATGCTGTTCATCTTTTCTTTTTGGTAGGAAAAAAGAAAAAAGGAAATCACCGAGGCACGTGACTCAAAATCGAGTTTCATACACTTTGAGACCATTTTTTCGCCCATTGAGTCACGGTATCTGGATTGGTTTTGCTTTTGCCTTCAGCCATGTTGCTAAAAACTGCGCATCAAACATATCAACACTTGGAAAAACTTGATCCTTGGACCACGGTACTCTTAAAGCCATGTGTACAGTTCACTCCGCTCCAGGAGATCAGACACTTCGCGCTTGTTCAGTGTCTATTCTGCTCTTTAGACCGTGGGTCATGAACTGAATAATAAATGAAACGTCTCCATGTATGAATATCATATCAGGCTGAAAATTTATCCTATTTTGGCATAATGGTGGAATTTTCACATTCTATGCAGAGACGAGCTCATTTCTTCTGCTTTAACCACGAAGCCAGGTCATGACCTTTGATTAGCTAAATCTTTGCCCCAGACTGTGGAGAAAATGTGCCTATTATCATTTTAAATGGCTTTAATTACTTTCATTCTCGTATTGGATGGGTTTTTAGGAACATCTTAAGGACAAATATGCCAGGATCACAACTAGGACACACTCCAGATCCAAGATATAACGGAATTTTAAGGACAAAGGTCACTCACAAGAGTCAGCCCGATAAGAAAAATCTAAAAGTGTACTGTAATGTCAACGGATGAATGCGCCAAAAGCTCCTGCACAAAAGGGAAGCTGATGGACGTCTGAATACACATCAGAGGGTGGAGACAATCAGAGGGTGAGAGACAGTGAAGTAACAAGGTGAGAGAGGACGTATTCAAGAAGAAACCGACAACTAAAATTTGGTAAAGACAAAAGAACCGTGACATTTTAGAAGTGCACAGAAAACAAAGGACTTATCACAAGTCTATTAGTGAACATTGCACATGGAGGACAGGCTGGGCAGTCACGCTCAGACACTGACGATGCTGTGATGCAATAATACATCAAAGTCATTTATTGCCAGTTACTAACAGGTGTTGTGCTAATTATTTACAACAGAGTGGAAAAGATAATAATTGCTTTAACAATTGCACCACTTATCGGACGCAAAGTCAAGGTAGCCTACATGAGCCCGAGTGGCAAACCACAAAAAAGGGTCAAGGGAAAATGATTCCCATTTGCACTTTCTGACAAATGGACTATATGCTGAGGGGCTGAAAGGGAAAGAAGGATGGCACAGGTACATTCATCAGCAGTGCCTGCAGACACCCACAGCTCTTCACTGCTCCACTAATAAACACATGCAAAAAAAATAATGAGGCTAGAGGATGATCTAAGTGATTTTGAAAAATAATTACACAGATGAAATGCATTAATATACAGCTAGCAACCAGGTGGAACTATGGTTAATACGAGGTCACAAAAGATGTGTGTGAAACATCTGTCAGTTGTGGGGATGAAGGACAAAGAAGCCACATCCTCATCCAGTTTGCCCTCCTGCTAATGACATGTCCACCCTCCCTCTCTCTCTCTCACTCTCTCGATCCAGAGATATGTAATGATGTTACCTTTTCAGTTTTGGAAAATTAATATTGGAAGGATTGCATAAAACTGATGCACACTGAGAGTAATATAGAGGTTGGAAATTTGTATATTTGTCATCAACTGCATCTGCCGATGAATCTTTTAGCATGCAGAAGTAGGAAAGACAATGCACAGGTGGGAGAAATGAGATGAAATGGAATGAAATTGTGCTTTGCTGCGAGAAGAACAAAGAGTAAAAACACCGCTAAAGACAACAAAGAGTTGGATTTAGAAGTTGTTTCAAGTCAGCGAAAGAAGAATTCAAAAGGCAACATGTCAATCATCATTTCATGGTATTACATGTTTCAAGTCCTTGGGACCCCCCAACCCTCACCTGTTCTGTCTCTCTGGGTTTCAGACTTTTCTGATTTTGTTCTTAAACACATCATCCTACCCAGCTTTTTAAAAGATTAACAACAAGTAATAATTGTAGTGAATCAACTCACATATCAATTATGAGACAGGAGGGAACTACAAGTGTAACAGACTCACTGGAAACACACAGATAAACATCATTTCAGCGCTGTGGGATCCGTAAAAAAGACAATACACTGAAAGGACTGCACCAGCTGAAAATGGTGGCGAGCGAAATGACATTTTTCCAAGTGATATCATATTGAGAAAATCTGAATTATTCAATGAAGAGCTCTTCATATTTAATACCGGATGTAAAATATTGTTTTTTGAATGACATGGTAATGAAAATCTTTTGAATCAAATGGCTAATTTGTGTTAACAGTCCTAGCAAACCCCTTTTTTGGAGTGTATTCCCCTTTAATATACAGGAGCAAAAGCACCTGTGTGTAGCAGTAGTTGCTGTCCACAGCAAAGTGAACAAATTGAGTTTTAAAACACATGTAAGGTCCATCCTCTAACATTTGCTGGGCACTAAAATATTCTAATGTTCCTCGAGAATTGGAATGTGGACCGTCAGTCTCATCTTAATTTTCATGAAGCGCGTAGTGCAAATGGGTTTTATGATGACATTTAGAGAGGGAATAGAAGCTACTCGTCGCCGTCCAAACCTGCAAATTTACACATTATTCTGTCAGCATCACAGCTCCCTGAAGCACGGGCCCCTGGGCCTGCTGCCCCGGTTCCTCCCTCTGCCCTGCACTATTGTGTTTATCAGTGGTGAACAAACACAAAGAAAAGTCGGCGTCTGCTCAACCACACGAGGTTTTAGCAGTGAGGTCTACGTCCAGGTCAGTGGTGGTCAGCAGATTGCATGAGTGCGACACACATTGTGAAGTAAATAGTGCTGAGACAAGGAGAAAAGAAAAGTTTTTCAAAAAGGTCATTTAAAGCTTGTTTTAGGAAAATAAATATCAACAGATTCCTTGTTCTGAAAGTCATATAATGATTGTAGGTTACGTTCAGGCGTTTAGTGCTTTAGGTTGGATTTAGTGGATTCATGTCGCTATCAAAATAATCTACTGGGTGGAGGAGATGTGGGTGGGTGTTTCTGTCCAAGTTTACCCAGAATCCATTGAATGTCATCGTGTCACAAGATCCCCTGTGGATTTCTACTTATTGAACCGTAAACAGAGTTTTTAAACACTCATCTTCACTCCTCATGCTGATGAATGGTCTGGTGTACGCTCTGAGGGGGGGTGATGGAGGAGAGAGGGTGCCGAGAGAAAATACCGATGAAATTACACGACGGATTGATTGATCCGGGTAGACGAATGCAGTTAAAACCGGTGCATCCAGATGAGCGTCAGAGGAGCTGCTGAAGGACAATGAACGCTGTCGTCAGGAGACGTGACCTTCTCAGCATATGAGGCCCCCAGCACAGCAGCCTGTGGTTCATGGCTGCAAACCAAGAGCTGCAGGAAGCGTTCTCACTGCCAGACAAATAAATAAATAAATGGAAAGGACACCATTGGAAAAAATGAAAATTGCAGATGTTCAATTCATATTTATTAGAATGGTTTACCATTACAGGGTGGTGGAGACCGGTTGGTAAGAAGACATCTGGTGTCCCAGAGAGCCAGGTGCCCGGCACCATCATGCACTGATGACAGACAAAAACACACTTGGCTTCTTTTAAATGTATTAAAGAAATACAAAAGCATGGCTTTGTGGCTTTTGGTACGCCAACAAAATAATCTTAAAATTGAGTAACCTGTTGAAAATTGGTTCATTTGGACAGACGCAATAACCTCTGCAGAAAAAAATATTTGAATTTTGGAAAAGTTAGGATTTTTTCTGGTTTATATGTCTGTAGACTTATTCCTGCAGAGCGTTGAAAATAATGATGCCTTTGCCATTAATATTTTCTAATAAACTGTGTCTGGATCCTCAGTCTGGTGTTGGTACAAAGAAACCTTTTAAATAAATGAAAGAAAAATAAAAAATGAGGTCTGACAAAAAACATGCACTTTAATAACTCTATATGTGTAGTTTGGAACATAAACCCTAAACAGAGATAAAGAAGATCTACATTAAATAAGAAATGCTATGGCTTCCAACTTTGCTAAAAAGGAAAATAAAATGCAGGAAAAACATTACAAAAAACACTCAATTTGACACTTTGATCTTTAAAGCTGTGTAGCTATTTCCCATCATTTTAAGCATCCAGATCCAGTTTTCCTAGCTTGTGCCAAAAGCAGGGTCTTTCTTGGTCCGACCATGTTTGTCTGGCACACAGCGAGATGCACAGATCTATGTTAAAGATTATTATTCCAAGAGTGTGTGTTAGACTAAACCTCCAATAACCAATCAGTTTTTTAACTAGGCTGGAAACTACCCAATATACTCTGAAGATCCTGATGAAACCAAGAGGACAACATCAAGATGGACTCCTAGGGTTCCCAAACTGGATGCCATTTGGTCCCTTTCCACACCTAGAAATTGGATTGGGCCATGGAAACCCATATTCGTGGAGCACCCGCATCAGGATACCACGAGGTATCCAGGATACAGAGGTGTTCCACAACCGCGGTGAAAACCTCATTGTTGTTTCTGAATCTGGGGTTCAGCTGCTGGCTGAATTCTGCTCTCCACTACTCTTACATAGACCTTCCCAAGGAGACTCAGAAGAGTGACCCCACTATAGTTGGACCAAAACTCTCTGGCCCCACTTTTTCAGTATACCACCACCTTGGTTTGGTTTGCCACTCCAGAGACAACTTCAGCTAAGACAGCCCATTAACATCCAGAGACTTGAGATACTTGTGCTGATCTTGTCCACCCTGCCACTTTGCTACCAAGGAGTTTCCTACCTCAAAGACTTCAGCTTGCATTAGGGTTCAGTCGACATCAGAGTCCTAAACCTCTTCTGCCTCAATGGAAGGTGTGACTCTACAGCTCCAACCTGCCACACCTCAGACTCCCTTAGAATCTGGGAGATGTTCTCCCAGAGGTGGGAGTCGAATACCTCCTCTCTGCCAGATGTTCACAAAAGCCCTTCACAATACGTTGAGTCTGCCAGGTCTGTCCAAATTCCCCCCTTCCCAGCTGAGTCCCTCTCTTTACCCAGGTGTTACCCAAGACATACAGCTAGAGATCAGATAAAACAACCCCAAAGTCCGACCTAAGGTGTCCTCGTACCACATGTACACCCTTATGCTTAAACATGATGTTTTGTTATTTTTTTCTGGACGAGCTGTGACTATCACAGAAGAGCACCAACAGAAGACCACTCTGGTTGAGATCGGGGAGATCATACCTCCGAGTCACGCTCCCCCAGGTGTCACTGTCACTGCTCACATTAGTGACTGAAAGCAGATACAAGCGACCTAAATGAATTTCCTCCACAGGGAAGCTGGTGCTCCATTAGAGATAGCCTGAGAAGCTCAGTCAGTTGGAAGTTGCTCATTCACATGGAGAGAAGTCAGCCGAGGTGGTTCAGAGGCCTGTTCCGAAAGTACCATGGAAGCCTCCCTAAGGAGGTGTTTCAGGAATATCCAACCAGGAAGAGGCTTTGAGGAGTGCCTCAGAATCCTCCCAGAAAAGCTGGGAAGTCTGGGCATCTCTTCTTCGACTGCTGCCTCCACGACCTGGCCCCAGACAAAGCGGGTGAAGACAAGAAGGGACGAGACACTCATACACATGCAGGCACGTTTTAGTATTGGTCGTAATAACAATTTTGCTTCACCCTTTCTTCCATGCTGGGTGTAGTTTGATTTTAAAAGAATTCATTGTCCCTGGGTGACATCACTCTCACTGGGGCCATTTGAAGGTTTATATTCTACATTTCGAATGGTCGTATGGTAGAAGCCTTACTGGAAACCACCAGCGTGCTGAGAAACCATCATTCGGATGCGACTTTGATATTTCACAAGCTTGGACAAAAACAACTTTCCCCAAATGCCCCAGTAGCCCTAAAATTCTAATATTCATTAATGCATTCATGACTGCTGTGAAACGATTTCAAGCCCAGTGATTCTGTAAGCTTGGAAAATAATACTGATTAGTGCGGCTGGTTTCATGAGCTGATTCTGTGGTTTTATTGCCTCTGTGAAATCCAGGGCCACCTCCAACTCCTTCAACTCCTTTGTCTATTCTGTGTCCTCGCAGAGTGTGAATAGTGATTCACTTTTCTAAAACAAAAAACCAAACCGACTGCTGCTCTCCTGTGCTGCACTGATATGAGACATCACAATCATCTGCAAGGAAATGTTCAGTTCTTTTGGCAACAACAAAAGCATCTTTTTGGTATTTCAGTTTTAGTGTCATATGTTAGAGGTTTTGAAGTGTGGGATATGCCATCATTAGATGGGTGGTTTGGATCAATACTGTTGGAAAGGCTTGTTTCTTTGTGTTTGCTGCTTTTCAACAGCAGTTTTCCTCTGCAGTAGCAATTAGCCGAGCCGTCTCTACTCATGTGGGCGTGGGAACGCCGCTCCCAGTAGTCGGAATCTATTCGAAGTTAAGCATCATAACAGCCCAATCTGTGTTTTGGTGGCACTAGTATTTGTATTTTAATTTCTGTCAACAGCGGAAAATATTCAAGACTTTTTCAAAAGCGCATTTCATGTGCAGAGCGTTTTTTGTTTTTTTTTGGGTGAACTTCTGCTCTCCATTTATTGTGAAAGGATTCATTTCGGGAGAAAAAACCATGGCACAGAGATAAGGGCGCGCTGACTCCAGAGCTTTCTTTTAATTCAGGGCTTACCTGGGTGCTTTCTTTGAAGCATGATATTGAAGGTACACCTGATAATCCTCCGTTCAACATAAGTCACTGTGTTGTTTTTAAGAGTTCCCTCGCTCTTCTCCTCCAGCCTATACTTTGAACATTTCTTTGTTCATTTTCACTGAGATCCCAGGGCTGATGTCTGCCACTGATAAAGCCTGATCCGCAGTAATTACAAAGGGTAAGGGAATTATATCGGCTTCTTGCTCCCACATGCTTTTCTAGTGATGACACTTATTACAATAACTGCTGTGGTTCCCTTTCTCAAATTGATACCTCATTGAATAGAAGGCAAAATGTTACAAATGTCTGTTCTCACAAATCTAATATCTACAATAGAAGATATTATTAGTCAGCAGTAAATAAGTTAACGACACCGCCCAGGAGGTGTGACATATGACATCTTGAACTTCTGCATTAATATATTCTTGTTGCCCTCTTCATCTCTTTTTTTAAGTTTAGGTTTGTTATGGCTTCAACACACATATTAAATATATTTAACTATAATTAAACTGTAGCTATTTATTTCCATCAAAAGTATATCATTAGTATGGAGTAAACGCGAGCCAAAGGCTCACACGACACAAAAGTAAGGGACATTAAAGAGCTTTCACTCCATATGGATCTAGAACACATATACTCTTGAACAAAAGGAAAACTTTTCTCAGCCCGGGAAAATCACTATGTAAATGAAGTATTCATAGAGACATAACACATAGCATCTGTTTTAGATTTATAGTGGAAAATAAATACTGCATTCTTCAAAATCCCCATTTTTAATCATACTGGCGTTTAAAGAAGTATCTTAATTATGTCAGAAGACAGATTTAAATGAATGTGAAATGGAAATTGCAAGAACGCGAGAGAGGAAAGGCAGAAATAAAACTGCATGCAGAAAAGGGCTCATAGTCGGGAGATGCAATCTGACAGACAAGAGACAGATCTTAGTCTGAGTGCAGCAGACACGCACACATCCACACGCAGACACAAACACAACTTAAAACCGAGACTCATAATTAAAGAATATTTGTATGTGTATTCAGGACATGACTGTGACCACAACAGAAGACACATGACAGTGCGCTGGAGTTATTTACACCAGAGACTGGTCTCCGCAGAGGAAATGAGCCTCTGAGACATCGGCTGACATCCTCTGCACCGCTGCATCCAAAGTCATTATAACTGGAAGAGCCTGAAAAAGTTTGTCAGAAAGCGCATTCGTGCATGTGGTACTTGTACCCATTGTGTCAATCTTTTTCTGCGGCGTCAATGCTGCAAATTTGTTTCTGTGTGAACGATACCTTATGTATACCTTCCCCCCATAAATTAGTTCTTTTCAGGCAGGCTTTAACGTGACCTGCAGTAATCAGTGTTAGGTCAAACAAAGTCAATCATTTGTCAGTTTCTGTTAGGTGGTTTTGTAACATTCACCTGACAGAAATGATAAATCACATTTATACATTTGCCTTTGTCGAAATGTTAATTGGTAATGTCACCACTGGGTCACCATCATACTGGTTCTCCTCAGGACATATTGGCAGATCTAAGTAGAAAGTGCTCATGATCAGACAATAAATACTTTCCTTCATAACTGGGCTTTCCCAGTCACCCATGTAACTGGGAAAAGTTTGGCCACTGGAGGAAGAAGGAAAAAACTCCTTAGAGGTTTGAGTGATTGATAAAAATCTTTGACGCGTCATGTTGGGGTTGGGTCGTTGGCAACCACACTGAGTGGACAGGTGGACATAGTGTCATCATCAGCATCAGTTAAGGTGTACTTCCACATGTCGCCTGCAGGGGGTGAAGATTGAAACACCTCCACGTGGCCCCTGTTGCTGATGAGCCCCACTCGCCCCCAAGACCTCCCGTCTTTGACAGTGTGAGCAAACTCTGGTAAATGATTTGGGAACGACAAGCCTCAATGGGGAAAACACAGCCCAGGGTCCGGAACCGTCCCTTGAGCTCAGTCCAGAGTAATCAATGGACAATCAACCCTTCTTTTAATGCTTCCCCTCAGGACAATTCTGCACCATGTTGGATTTGATCTTTGAACAACCTTCTTCCCCCATCAGCTCACATGAAAAAGTGAAATATTAAAACTTCCCTCTCCAGTTTTAAAACCGCCCTAAAAGAAATTGAACTCCCTCTAAGGTAATTAAAACATAAAACAAAACTGTCAGTGTCTAATTATTGCAGCCTCTGGCAAATGACTACATTGACTCCATAGGGTTATTCCAACAAAAAGAAGGTCTGGGGTTGATTTTATTTTACTGGCCACAAGTGTCTTTAGAGACATGAATAAAAATGTGCCATCTTCCAAAACCCTGCAGATATCCAAAAGTGTATTTTGTTACAAGTGTTCTTTTAAAGGCAGCGTGTTTGATGTGCCGACAGCATCGCCGAGTTTGAGGAATACAACATCAAGCAAAAGATAATAACATCGCTACCAATTTTGGGAACGAGAAGAAAAAAAAAAAAACCAAAACTTGTGTTCCTACCTAATTGCCAGGCAGAATGTTATTACAAAGTAGCTGACTGTCCAAGACTGCCCAATCAAAGTTATACACATGCTGTCTGCACTCTCATGAAATGGAGCAAATCTTTCTCTAAAGATGAATTTATGAAATGCTATAATACTTGACATGGCATCTTGACAATGATGCTCATTCCAACTGCAACACATGGCCCAAATTGTATTGCTCTGGACACAGAAGACCGCTTGGTGCAGCGTGTGGGGCAAGGCAAGCGCCGGAAATAAAGAAAGTATCGGCTTTAATTGCTTTAATTGAGCTACTGTGATTTGGATGTTGATTAAAGTGTTGCCAGATGACCTGGGGGTTTCAGCTGAGGGACCAGTGCAGCTCTGCAGCTGTTGCTTTATGCTAAAGCTCTCCGTGGAGACACGGTTGATTGTGGGATTAGCTCAGAGGTCTTCTCTCCTGGTCATTGCTTTCACCTCAGCTGTGTTTCATGACAATCTAGACAGCTTCAGACCTCAGATCTCTCCTTCAGGAATCATTAGGGACCAGTCAATACAACAGCCTATTTGCTGGGTTGAGGTGGGGGGGTCAGCCTAGAGGGCTTTTTATGTGCAAAATAAAACAAAGTTAAGAGGGCTTTCAAATTAGCAGGGCGACCACAGTTCACCAGAAGCAGGGTGGGTTAGTGTTGAACATTTACAATATGTTTGCACTAAAACTAAAGCCATACTAATTAAGAGATGGTGTGTTCCTATTTATTTTCCAATAATAACTAATCATTTCATCTAGTTTAAATTTTAAAATCAGGCAAAATAAAGAGGCAATATCATTCAGTTGCCGTTCCCACCACTTGTTTCTAATCAGAGTAGGACACACACACAAGCGCACACACACTCACACACAGATGCACTATTCACCTGGATTGTAACACTTGGATGCAATATAGAATATCCAACACACCTGATGTGCACGTTCCATGGAAAAAGAGAGTATGATCATCGGAAATACTCGCAGGCATGAAGAGATCATTCAAACTTAAAAAAATAAGTACATTCGATAAATTGAGTAATAAATACATTTAAATTTAATTTAGTAAGGGCAGGTCGTCAAGCAAAATGGTTACACTATAACAGAGACAATAGGAGCCAATCAGGGAGCAGCATGTCCTTCTTCCAGCTGCAGCATCCAGTTTTCCCAAGAGATAACCTGACACTCCAAGTTTGAAACCACAGAACGACCGACCTTGTGTATTGTAAATTGGTAACTTCTTTAATAAGCCTAATCTAATTCACAGCCCCTATTAAAGAAAGTCAATTAACAAATGCATGATATAAGAGATTTGGCATGGGACACCGTCATAAACACGTCTTTAATTTCACAACAGCACAATGTTGATTGCTGCTATGGGGCCGACCACCTGTCCTTGAACACAGACAGTAAATGAATCATTGTGAACTTATTACTTTTAATTTCCATAGATAAAGCAAATAAGCTGTTTAGCCCGTCCGGCGAGCTGCAGTAGTGTTCATTATGGACAGAATTGGATAAAAATTGAGTTTCTTTCAAAGATAAAAAATACAGACTATGTATGCTCTTTGAAGGGCCAGCTTTCTCCTCGTCCTTTTCCTTCACTGCCTGATACGCACTCGTGCTCTCCTTCCCCCATCTCAGATTTGGAGGTGGGCCTCCCCATGATGCCTCCCGTTTGCAGTCGTAACGGTGTGTCTGAGCAACGGCGCAGGGATCTACATTTTCATACCTGGTTCCAATGATAGATGAGGCTATCTGAGCAAGTTGTGCTGAGAGATACATCAGGAGGCAGACAGGTCCAGATAAAGAAAAAAGAAGACGGGGGTTCTCATTGTCACCAATCTACCTCTGCATGGATGCATAGTGGCTCTCACAGGACCAATACGCAACATACATATTCAAAAGGTACAACGGCAACGTGCCACCCTGGGGACAGATGCTAAAGTAGTTTAACCGAAAAGCCGCCCAAGTTTCTGTTGGCTCTTGTACAGACTGCATCCTCATCATCATCTCAGCTCCAGCAGTGGAGTTTTAAGTTATTTGTTGCCTCCTAAATTAGCTTGTCTTATTCCACTTATTTTGTTTTTCCCGACAGTCGTTTTTTTTTAAAAAAATGAAGCAATGTGAGTTAAAGAAGTCAGTGTTTCAGAATCTGAAATATTGCTGCTTTGTCTCAAAAGACACAAAAAATGTTGCTTAGAAATGGTGCACTATTTATTAATATATATGGCATTGCTGCCAAAATAGAGGTCAGGACCCCCTCTTGGCTTGACACGCCAGAGCTGCAAATCATACCTTCTCTTTCTGTTTCGCTTCGGTTCTCTTTTGTAGATGTGGGTTACAAAATAATTGAAAAGCACAGAAATGAGAGCTCTGTGTAGGATAGAAGAAGCCCTGCATGTGCTTATTCTGTCCATATAGGACGAGACAAACTCACCAAGTCCCCTGAATTACAAACACGTTCGATACAGATATTATGTTTCATATGACGCTAAGAAATTGTACACAATGAGGTCTATTAACTTATCTTTTGTTTTTGTGAATGTTTGGGATTAATATAGACGCCAAATCAGCAGAAGACAATATTTTCCTTGTGAGATATGGAGAACTATTACTCTGGGCTGGAAATAAATCAGAGGGCTGGATTATCAAATTTGGGCTCTTTCACGACATTTGGCAGGATTATAGAAAATAT
Source organism: Takifugu rubripes (assembly GCF_901000725.2). Lineage (NCBI taxonomy): Eukaryota > Metazoa > Chordata > Actinopteri > Tetraodontiformes > Tetraodontidae > Takifugu > Takifugu rubripes. The sequence continues at coordinate 3,412,036 of NC_042297.1, read as the reverse complement.
CATGAAGATGCCGCTGTAATCAAAAGCTCAAACACATCTTTCAAGAAACAGCTGTGTCCGCTCACATGTAAGACGTTCATTTACATCGTGATTGGTTAACTGCCTCTAGGACAGGCTTTTGGCTATGAGCACCACAGGGTTTAACACGCGACACCAAGGCTGCCGAGGATACCTCTAAAGTTCCACATTACTCCACCACTTCAGAACTCCACCTGTCGAAATTGGGAGTGACATTTCTGTTTTTCCACATTAACCACGCCCACTTCCAGTGAAATCACACAGCAGTCGTTGGACACCACACAAGGGAAAAATCGCCTAGATAATTTGTCGAAAACAAGCTCTCTGCAAAACACGCCAACGTAATTTTCTCGCTACCACAGGTGCGAGAACAAAATTGTGTGTAATTGTGGTTCCTCTATCGACTTTTTCAGGAGGAAGAGCAGTGTTGGCTGTTGGGCTGCCTAGACTGGTGTGTTACCTTTTTTCTTTGGTTATTTAGTGCAGCTGTAAAGCTTTGTGTGCTTCTTTGTCACACATAATAGTTACAGTTGTACAATGAGTTCCCAGAGGGGCTGTGATTTGGGCAGTTTGACTTGGGCAGGTTTTATGTCTTGTTTGGGCCGAACTCAGTCAGACCAGGAGACCCTGGATCAATAGACCGGTTGGAGTAAGAGGATGAATGGATTTCTGGATTGGACTGTAAAAAGGTCGAGCTCATTTTTTTAAGTTACAGCTTAACTTTTCTTCGTCGTCACATTTCGCATCTCAATTTCAATTCAGATATACAATTTAATCCTAATGAAAAAGTCAGCCGAGGAACAACATGAAATGTGTTATGATTCCGATGACCCAGACAATCGATGCAAGGTCAGTCAGAAAACAGAATGTCGAAACCACTTTTCAAGCACTATTAGGTCTACTTCAAATATTGCATGCCCGTAACTGTTCACACAATGCTTAAACAATTTTACTTAAGTAATTTCCTAGGTATGTGACAAATTAGCAAAGTTAAAAACTGTAGCATTGCAGCTGCTCTATATCAGGGCAATTTCTCTAAAACTTCCAGGGGACATTTCCAAATGCTTTTTGTGAACTTCACCAACTAAATTTAGCACATTCACTGATAAATTCTTTAAACAAGCTCTCAAGATTGAAATGCATGTAGGGAGAGGAAGAGAATGTCTGACTTCACAGCGGGCCTTTTAAATCAATACTAATTTTAAAATGACATGAGCTGCAATGAGAATGTAGCTTTAGAAAAAAAAAAGAAAAAGTAGAGGACGAATGTTAAGAACATCTGCATAAGGTGAAATTGGACAAGTTCAAAATGTATGAAGACAACCCTGTAAAACAACCTGAATACTTACATAAACGGAAAGTAACACATAATTTAAAAGGTTACATAAATATTGATGTAGTTTTTTCCCCCCCTTCTTCCAGGGAAATTCTAAAAACGGCATCATTTTTGCCGGTTATTACTACCCCCTTTCCAGTTGACCTACTTTACATTGTACAACAACTTTGGGCAGGCAGAAGACCCACATTCTGAATCGTACAGCTTTGTTCATCTTGTGTCATTTACATGTTATTTAATGTGCACACAGGTTGGGAAACATGAGTTGTCTAGTTTAACTCTAATAAGAGCAAACTGATTTCCTATTGCATTATCTTAGTCAAATAAAAAGAGCTCCAACATTAGTTGGACTAATGCGTTTACATGCACCTCAGTCGTCCAGTTACAGTTCGTTCAGAATCAGCTACTTGTAAAAGGTCAACTGTCTCAATCTTGTTAACTTCTCATACATTTGCCCGTAGAAGCCTAGTGTCTATTCTCCTCAATGGGACTAGATGGATCAGTTTCATAACTGCCTAAAATCTCAATGGTCATCGGATCATCTTGCATCACCCCAGTGGGTGAATGGAGCAGTCGGCCGGCCTGGATGCTGGGTTTCTGCCAAATGATTGGAGGATCAGCCTGAAGGCTGAATCCCTTTTTGATTGACAGCTATTTAGATGTACATTGTACACCGTCGCTGAGCACCGGGAGCTCAGTCCCAGCGCTGTTAGGATTTTGGGAAAGATAGACCCACAATACACAATAAGGTTTGAATATTTAATGACTTAACCAGGTCTTCACTCTTAAAAACTAAGGCTGCACACTCGTGAACGCTCTGGGAAGACGTATGAATCATACAGGCATGATCTGGCACAGGCTGAAAGGCAGCCTGACTTAAATACCCACCATTAAAAAAATGGAGGGAAATTGAAGCAAAGACAGGAAGTAGGTGGGTGGAGTCCCTGCACAGGACAAACAAAACTGTAAACAAAATCACGTGCTACTTAACACAAACAAATAAATCACTAATGCAGATTTCGCTGGATAATTTTTTTTCGTACAATTTGCTTGACGAAGCTGCTTGACTATTTCTATTGTTCATTTTTATACATTGTGAAGTAAAACACACTTGTTGTATTTCCTTTGTGTTTCGGTTTCACATAATTTCAATATTTCCTTGGTTAATGTTAATTATTGTTTTGTTAGTTTGTTCAATCCCTCATACTGCTGGCCAGGACTGCCAGCCTTCTACCACTGATGTGGGGCGCTGGTAGAGGGGCGTTTACAATATTATATTAATATTTGTGTTAAGTTGTGATAATTATCTGGCTCGGTGAAATTTACTACATTAAATTGACATTATGAGCGAATGAGAGTGAAAATGGTTCACATTGTATTTGCAATAATTATTCATCATAAACTCTGGTGTTTCTAAGTTGGTCTAAAGTGTGGCAACCTAATGGGGGGGTGGCGCTGTGTTTTTTTAATGAGTCAATCTTATTTTGGGAGTGGAGTGCGTGAGTAATCTAAAAACAGGATATAATGTAGATAAAACCTGGTATTGTGTGGTATACCAGTACTTCCATTCAGATTACAGAAGTATCAAAAGACTACATCTGACTTTGTTTCGGCAGGCACATCTTACTGGATTGCAATTAAATAACCCTTATTTAATAAAATACGTTAGAAAACATTTTTAAATCCATCATAGCAGTTCCCCCCAGCTGGAGTCCTCTCTTCAAAACAGTTTGAGACCTGCAAAGTAAATAGTCCAGGAAAATAAGCCATGAAACAAGTGCGACAAGCGCTTCTATAATTTAAAAAAACACTTTTCTTTCTTTCAGTTTACTGAAGTTGACTTATAATAAAACCATCTTTTCATAATCTATCATCAAAGATGACAGAGTTGGGAAGTAAAATGATGATTTTATTTTTTTTATTCTTTGCTTCCTAAAATGATGCTGAGAATAAAAAAGACATTTTACACACAAAAGGATATTTGAATAAAGGAGGAAACCAGTCACTCAACAGGCGACTGAGGGCTCACAGAGTTTTAACGAGCTCTCGGTGCAGCAAATACTCTGTGATATAATCGCCCTGTTACAATTAACAATCTTTCAGTCTGTATTTGTCCAACTCCTCTTTTGAACAAAGCTTTGGGATCCTTGAGAAGAGTCTTGGCACGTTCACACACATTTATTACATTTAAAATAAGCTTGTGCATCCGTGTGTCAGTTCTGCAAATAAATGACTTCAGTCTTGGAACCTTAACAGACAGGGACTGAAAAAGTCCACAATGAAATTAGAAAATGAAAAAGCCATCCACCTTAAAGTCTTTGGTTCTTTCCCAGTACCTTTTACTGTAATTACAAAACACAGAACTCTTATGCCATCAGACTATTTTTCTTTGGAGTAACATCATGCCCTGCTATTCCAATTTTATGCTCCAATGCTCGGAAAGACAGCAACAAATAAAAAGACGGCTTATGATATTCCTTTTTATTTAATATGCCGTTGTTTTGTGCGGACATTTAAATCAGTACAGAGAAAATAATTACAGTATATTAAAACCAAATTGTTTAAACCATTCTGCTTAATCACTCTGTCAGAAAAGCATTGCTAGAATGACAGATGCCTATTTGAAAAGACTGATTATAAAAGAAACGGGACTCTGGGGGGTGGGGGGGCAGTGTTGTTGCAGATGAAGTGACAGTTTGGATAAAAACAAGACTGATCAGGCAGGGGAGACCTCTGCTCCTTGACCCTGATGTTATCTCCAGCTGCACGTTTGCTGCCTTATTCCTTTCAACATTCAGTTTATTGCTTTGTCTATCTGAAGCTCATCTTTTTGTAGGTCCCGATGAAGCGATTAAAGAGATTCTGGCCTCAAAGCTCTGCTGCCGGTGTTCGAAAGCATTCCCTCAACGCTTGAAGTACATCAGTCGTGTCGGGGAACTTCAAAGTTCTGCGCGGCACAGAAGCAGACAAACTTTCTGTACAGTATTCATTTTCCCCTTTGATACTGATCTTTTCCATTGACACTGCAAATGATTGACAGCTAAGTTGAGGAAAAAGTCCAAGGTTGGGGTTGAGAAGCAAAAAAAAACAGGTATCAAACAGAAGAAAGAACCAGAAAAATCTTTTAGTAGATTCGGGTTGAAAAAGTAGAATGGTTATAACTGGCCAAAGAAGTTACAGATATTTTTTGTTTGTTTAATATACCTATTAGTGTTACGACATTTTGCTTTAGAAATCACTCCAGTCTAATGGTAACATTGAAGGAGACCTCTGACACAGACGTTGAATCGACACAGTATCGGTGCAGACAGCAGAGTAAAATACAGCCATCTGATAGAGACGTGTTCTGCTAAAATGTTCAAGCTGAACCCCGTGGAGGTCGTGCATGTCTCACAAATCTGGCTGCCATAAGATCGTAGCTTAAAGGATCAATGATGACAGTTTGCCACCAGGGTCTTGGCCTTTTCATGGAGTAAGCTTAAGTGTAGCAAAAATGTCTCTCGCCTTTTCTATCAAGAATTCCATTTTGACTGGTTTATTGGGAGCAGTTAAGAGAGGTAAAGTTAATTAAAGTGTCTTTACTTTAATACTACTTTGAAGGCCAGAATTTAGCGGTACCCAATCGAGTGATACTTCAAGGACACACTTTTTTTTTCGCTTAAAACATTTAATTGCCATCAGATGTCAAACATTAGCAGTCTGCTGGCAACTGTCATTTTCTGCTTATTTTTGACATATTTAAAATAACATGCTATGCAACTGAAGCCAAAAGGGTGCATAAATCAATGGATTTAGCTTCATTTGACAGCAAGAATGTACCTCAACAATTTGAAGGATGCCTAATTTCTCTCAAAACTACATACCTCTGCATCAATGGCAGAAATGCACATCTAAACCCAAATATTATCATATATTAATTATTATGCTGCATTTACACACCATTGCAGTCATTTCAGTTCATTCTTTCATTTTGTTTCGTTTTCTCCCGCTTATCCGGATCCGGGTCGCGGGGCAGCAGCTTCAGGAGGGATGCCCAGACAGCCCTCTCCCCGGCCATTTCCATCAGCTCCTCCGGGGGGACCTCTAGCCGCTCCCAAGCCAGGCGAGAGATGTAATCTCTCCACCTAGTCCTGGGCCGGCCACGAGGCCGCCTCCCAGTGGGACATGTCCGGAACACCTCTAAAGGGAGGCGTCTGGAAGGCATCCTAGCCATTCTTTTGGTTTATAAATTGGTTTAGTGCCTGTTTGTCATGTCGACAGACCAGAAGAACTCCAAAAGCAGTATACAATAATAATCAGATGTTTTATTGTTACCTCTGCTAAGGAGTTTATGTGACAGCCTGCCTCCAAAGATGCTAGGCGGATGTCAAAGTGTTTTGTTACGTCATCAATATGATATCATTCACACTGTCTCTCGCAACACCACAACTGTCTGTCATTTCTTGAGATGCAGAATATTAAAGATGTGACCCAAGCGACACACACACTCAAGTATGTGTTGCGCTGGCATTTCCTCATCCATTATTTCCTTAACTCTCAAAAATCTATTTTTATAAATGTTATTTTAAAGCAAAATGTGCTGCTGCGCTGGAGCAGTTTCACAAGCAGAATTAGCAGCAGAACACGAGCAGAGGAGCACATAAATCCTTCTGAACAGTAATATCCTCATCAAACACATACTGACGAGCTTTGATTCCAGGCAGTTGAACAGGGGGGAGTTGCTTCTACACAGAGAGCACCCATCAGGCCACTCTTGTTTTGGCGTGACCCTCGGACCAAAAATTCAACTGGGTCGACCTTAATTCCAACTGTGTGACATGAACAACAGATTTCAAAGCAGCATCTTATAAATTAAGACATCAGATATGTCCAAATCTGTGGCCATGAAAAGCAGCTTTAATCCATTTCAAATCAGTACGCTTACCCAGCACAGCAGGAGGAGAGGCAGTCATGACCCAGCAGGGTGACAGAGGCCTGTCAGGTGATCATGGACCCCAGCAGCCTCGGCCTCTAGCAGCAGAACTAAGATGTTACTTCACTTCACATCTCATCAGTACACGTAGTTGTAGCAGTTGCAGCTAAACCAGGAACAACCCTCCCAGGACCGCCTAGATCTTAGCTGGGACCTCACCATGGACTGTACTGATGTGAGTTTTGAGTTTCAGAATAGCTGTTTAATATGTTTCCCAATTATATTAGGTAAAAATGCCACTGAGGATTTTTATTTATTTATTTTACCAGTTTCTGTTGTACTTGTCTATGCTAGTATTCAACATGATGAGCTTTGAATCATGCTTTGAACAACTATTTATTCATTAACTTTCCTTTGTTCAGGTACTGAAACTTGCTTTTCAAATAGTTTGATTAAATGTTCATAAACAGGAGTGTTGCAAAAGAATTGCCCAATATGTCCAAGGTGATCTATCTAAGAACCCCCATCAGACTCCATCCACAAAATCATCCACAAAATCCAGTGTCCTTCCTTCTCCTTTATGGCAGAGAGATTTCCTGGAGGACGATTCAGCTTTAAATGATGGGGAAAAACACACACAGGAAGCAGTCACAGGAGGAGAAGTGTGAACTTTTGGCTTTGGTTACTGCCCAGTCTGATAAGCTGCCACAGTGAAACGACCTGACTGTGAATTCCCCACTGAGACGGGCTCGGTCCAGAGGGACCACCAGCCAATCTCCAGGTTGCTCTCCTGCACAGGAACAGCTGCAGCCTCCATCTGCCTGCTCAACTTTGCACCTACCTGAGTGAAGTGCGTGCCACCTCCTTTGTTATGACAGAGACGAGTTTAATGAAATCAAATGCGAACCAATGTCTTTTTTTTTTGGCTCAAGGATGAAGGTTTTCACGGACGGTCGTGTTGAATGCTCTACAGAGAAGGCGTGGGACGTGATGTTCAGCTCTCATTGCCGATGCAAAAATATTGCTGTGGACATTTTGCTCTCGTGGAGCTGAACACTGTTGTGCTTTAAGGACCGTGCAAGTTACAGACGACAGACACACAGAGTTTGTCTCTGGACATCAGTCACTTCCACTCCTGCTTCTGACTTGATTGTCCTTCATCAAAGACTTTTGTTGACATTCGTTCTATTAATGAATGCTGACTGTGATAATTATTCTTGTATCTAATATGTTTGTGCAGTTTTTTTGCACACTGATTGTCGCAGCACTGACCTCCGCAGCTGGACCCAGAGCCAAGCTCAGGAACCCAAAGAGAGCCCTGTAAGGAGAACAGAATCAACACAGTATTACATTAAGGATGTGTCTTCTTATGTTAAGTATTACCCTTATTTACCAAGATATGTTTTAAAATTTGCAAGAGTTTTATTGATATTTATTAATCACTACAGTGATGAATGCAGATTCTAGGAAAAGGGGCATTGGGGGAGAAAATGTCCGCCAACTTTAGGACTCCTGATGGCAAAGGTTTAATTTGACTAAGAGTAAGCAGCAGCAGCTCGCCAACAGTTGGATCTGATCATCAGAGAGACTGGGACACCAACCTCCCCCCATGCTGATGACTGTCATAAATGTATAAATAGTGTATTTTAATGTGTGTTTCTGTGCTCTCCTCTCCTCTCCTCTCCTCTCCTCTCCTCTCCTCTCCTCTCCTCTCCTCTCCTCTCCTCTCCTCTCCTCTCCTCTCCTCTCCTCTCTCTCTACCCAGCCCCCCCCATCAGCAGGAGGGTCCCCCTACATGAGCCTGGTCCTGCTCAAGGTTTCTTCCTGTTAAAGGGAAGTTTTTCCTTGCGACTGTTGCTTGTCTGGGGTTAGGCCCTGGGATTCTGGAAAGCGCCTTGAAACAATTTTGATTGTAAAAGACGCTCTGTAAATAAAGATTGATTTGATTTAAATAAAGATTGATTTGATTTGTCACGACTGCTGCTGGTTAACAGGGTACGTCAGTTACGTATGAATGTGTTTGTTGAACCTAAAGACATTGTAATTAAAGCAGTGCTTTTTCCATATCTATGCCAGAAGCATAAAGGTTTCCTTTTACTGGCTGTGGTTTGAAGATGTCAATAAGCACACACAAGAACAGTTTGGACAGGAAGACACACCAGCTCAGCTTCTGCTAACAGCAGGTCCACATTGATCGCTCATTAATTATTGCCGCAAACAGAAGTAGGGTGTTCGTCAGCAACAACATGATGGATAATCAGGCTATGGCCAACGCAGTGGGGCAAGGAAAGCAACCCACTGGCACATCTATAGCACAGACTCAGACTCAGGAGGAGACCACCAGGAGGGGAACCGAAGTTCTCAAAGGACAGAGTTAAGCCAGCAGACATGTTGTAAACAAATCCAGGTTAATGTCATTATCAAAACAAGATTACAAGTGAAAGGTCGGCTGCTTTGAAATGTCAATTTCAACTGTTAATGTTAATGTATTTTGTGCACACAAGGAGTGCACGTTCGAAGGTTTGCTGATTAGAAGAACCATAGGTTGTTGATATGTAAAGAGGGTGTGTGTGTGTGTGTGTGTGGGGGGGGGGGGCAGTATGCCTTTATTTTATTCGTGAGTAAATGGTATGGGTGAGAGTCATCCATCAGCTTCTCGCTTTCTCAGTGGACCATTATCTGGCCACTGAAATATTCCTTTAATTTACATCTGCCAGCACCAGGAAATTAAAGTCAAAGGTTCAATGCATCATGTGCCACAAAGAGGGAAGGAATCAGTGCAGGACCAGTCAGTAGGGAGGGCTGGTCACTTGTATGGAGATATAATAGATGCACTGTGTAACCTCACTTGTATTCAAACTTTCTGAAATTGTAATTTTAAGAGGAAATATACTGTATACATACAGTAACTGTTCTACTGGTCTATTGTCGCTGTACATTTTTAACAGATTCAGTTCATATATACCTAATTAGAAATCGATGCCATGAATTTTAATTCATTTCTTCCCATTAAAGAGTTCAAATCTCTGTAGATTTAGCTCGCATGGAGGAATAGGGTGAATCCACAACACGAAGCTGCTCGCGCGAGGGAGCAGAGCAGCTTGGTTTGATCTCTTTACCCCACAGTTGTCTGTCCGAGTGTCTGTGTCAGCTCTTTAAATGGCACCATCCATGTCTCAGTACTAGGTTTCATGTTTGTGTGTTCATCCCTCAACAAGCAGTTTGACAGCGTTGTCTTGTCTTATTTTCCTCAGAGGGTCCTGCTTCCGCACGCATGAAGAATCACCTCGCGCTGTGAAAACAGTAACCTGGGTGAACTGCCTGTCAGTCAGAAAAATAGACTCTTAGGAGAGAGAACGTAGCGCTACCTGGTTGCTCATTGACACTGAGCTGTCACTCTGGTTACAGATGCTTCACTTTCCATCCCAGCTCATCAGAGAATTCGCCCACCTGTCCTCTCAAATGTAACGGCTGTTGATCTTTAATCTGAAGGTAGGTAATTATACATGTATATTTACTGCGAGATAAACTCATAGCATGAAACATTTTGTTAATGATTTGTTTTTATGAAACCTATAGCAGCGTAAAATAATTGCCTGAAGAATACACAGACCCATTTCTCTGCTTATTAGCTACCTTTGCTGTGCATTGAGAGTCAGGGAGCTCGCACATATCCTGGAATGTAAGAACTTTTGGGGAAAGGCAGAGTTCTCTCACTCTTTTTTATTATTGACTTTAAGGGTTTCTGACTAAAAAGGCAATGCCAGCAGTGCTTATATTTAAATTGTATACTCCCACATGGAGCCAATATCAGATCCCATTGACAAACGGAACAGATCAAATTAAATACAATGGACTAATGGGATATAACGCTTAATGGGACTGGTTCTAGTAACTACAATGGCCCAGCAAGCATCTGGGTGTGCAATGTGAAACCCAATCAAATCAAATTTATTCATATCCCAAAAGCGCAAACATTGTTTCCCTCGGTCCTTAGACTCTGGAACCGGGTCAGGAAAAACTCTAAAAACCCTGAAAAACAAGAACCCTGAAGCAGAACCACGGATGAGGGGTTTGTCTCCTTGAGACCAGACATGCAGTAGATGCTACATATACAGAGCACATCAACTTTAACATCAGCAATATGTGTTCGTTATAATTAGAGATACAGGATTCAGTGTATGGGCAAAGATATCGTTGGTACGATGTAATATTTCAGAAATAAAATAGAAAATACTGGTAATCCATATATACTAATAAAATGTAAAAGAGTATGCTGATACATGCAGTGTATATTGGGAAACACTGTATACTGTATGTACCGGGGGAAGCCCTTATACTTTAAAATAAGGCCACAGCTCCGGTCGACATTTTCTTTTCCCTGAGATAATCAAATTGTGGCAGTTGCTGCAATGCCACTGGGATTGCATCTGCTTCTGCACGCAGGCATAAAGACGCACTCAGATTTTTGACTTGCTTCCTGCATCTGATTGCATTAATACTGCTGTGTTTTTTCTATATCTCACTCGAACCCTCTGACATGGTTTTCTTTTCGAGTTTATTAAAAGGGAGAGACAGAGACACTAACTCGGCCCATAAAATGCCTCCTGTTTTTGCGAGTCAACCATCAGCAGATGGATTTGTGAGCAACGGAAATGCAACTCTTTATGGCATCAGATCAGATAAGAACAAATAAGATAAGCCTTTATTCATCCCTCAATGGGAAGATTTGGGAAAATACAACTAATATCTGACAGTTTACACAGGTAAGAAATGGACCGTACAACTCTTTCTAGGAAAAAGAATGAATTAAGAGAGTAGATTAATGAGCAACTGACATTGTAGCTCAAGTCCAGGTTGCTGTGGTGATATTACACAGTAGCCAAAACCAGTACAATAGCAGTGATACTGGTTCTAATGGAATATCCAGTATCATAACTGGTGTAGTAGTGCCCAGGTGAACAGGAGATGTATGTGTTGTTGAGTTTCGGGGCATTGGAGGGAGCAGAGGTACCTCTCTCCTACAGCGAGGGTGAAGCAGTCTGTCACTGAAGGAGCTGCCAAGCGATGGTCCAGCCAACACTCTCCTGTCTCTTCCTTCCTGAGGTGCTGCCTGCACAGCAGACCGCTCCATAAAAGATGGCTGATGCCAGCATAGAGTCAGAGAAGGTCCTCAGAGGTGTGGGGGGAGACCTCTGATAGTGTGACCTCAGCCTTCCGGGAAGGAGCCGTCTGCTCCGTCCCTTCTTGTACAGAGCACCTGTGTGGGCCCAGTTTATTATTCAGGTTAACACTCAGGTACTTGTAGGATGAAACCCTTTCGATGACATCTCTCTGAATGCTCACGGATGTAGAGGGACGTGCCGGCACGTGCAGAAATCTTCCACCAGCTCCTTTTTCCCCCTCACAGTCATCTGGAGGTGGTTCTGTTAGCACCAATCACAAAGTCACTCACCTACGTAAGTTCTCCCAGTACTCCGGATCGTCTCCAACCTGAGTGCGTTACGTCTCCCCCAGGCAGGATGAGTTCCACTCTCTGATTCCCCACAGCTGTGTTGATTGATGAGTTTTACATTTTAATAATAGAAACAGAAGAAAACCTTTTTTTTTTTAGTGATTCTCCACCAATGACTCAAGTTGAGCAAAATTAAGCTGTAATCAGAGAAGCCAAGATTAGCAGCAAGGCAACAGGCCAAAAGTGTCGTTGCATTCCTAAAAAAGTACCAGCACTTAATCATCAAAGTACCCTCAAAGCTAAAATAAAGTTAAAAATTTTTCAATTTGGTGGATGAATAGGTATTATGAAGGTAATAGTGTTGACACAAGAGTATCTGTTAAAATGGAATAATATTAGCAGCTCTATTGTTGCCAGGATCAACAGGTATCAAGGATGCACCTGCAGGTCCAAATTGATGGACTATCCAAGTTTATTTAGGAACTACAGCGAGAGAACATTTAGTGGCAATCCAAGACAATTGCAGCATTTGTTTATTGGTTATAATTTTCAATCACATTTGATACGATAAAGGCATCATAGCTGGATGCTGCTTCATCCTGTCATGGTGTTGTTTTGGAGGGTTGAATAATGTCCACTCAAAAAACCAACAACAGGAGAAGTTCAGAGGTTTCACAGGACACATTTAGTCCATACAAGAAATAAACAAACAGTATTACAGTACCAAAATCACAAGAACAACATTTGGAGTTTGGTGATCTACCTCAAAAGCAAGGTTTAGCAGGTTTGAGGAATATGTCAGGCCAAATATATCAGTAAATAATCTAATAAAATTGGGTGTGAAAGATTTGGACCAATTTACAGTTTGCAAAATAATAATAAGAGGTTATTCTAACTTACCCTGACAAACAGATATATAGATATAAAATTCCATTGTAATGATAATTTTGTCAATAAGATCAGTTTTTTTATAGTTTCTATTAAAAGCAAAGTGAACAATAAACAATAAAGGTGATGCTGTGTTGTTAAAAGAGAATTCATATAATTACCTTTGGGAGATGCAGAACCTTTATTATCATCACCCTGAAATGATGATCAAGAGCCCCTCGGTATCGTTGCAGGTAGAAATCAGGCCACACTTACACTTTATGTTACTGTTTGGATAGATTTCACCAGACGATAATAATAACAATAATAATAATACTACTACTACTAATAATACCAATAATTGTGGTAGCATTTGTTAAAAAAGGTGTTTGTTCTTTTATGATGAAAGGTCACAGGGGTCACACTGTTAAATTTAGCTCTGTTAATGAAATGCAGTGAATATGACCCACTTAGCTGTTATAAAGATGGTTGTTGCAATTAACACATTTCTAATGATCTCTGCCTATTCTCTCCTCTCCTCTCCTCTCCTCTCCTCTCCTCTCCTCTCCTCTCCTCTCCTCTCCTCTCCTCTCCTCTCCTCTCTACCCACCCCCCCCATCAGCAGGAGGGTCCCCCTACATGAGCCTGGTCCTGCTCAAGGTTTCTTCCTGTTAAAGGTGAGACTTTTCATGCCACTGATGATTGTTGGGGGTCAGGCCCTGGGATTCTGTAAAGCATGTAGAGGCAATTTTGATTGTAACAGATGCTATATAAATAAAGATAGTTTGAATGGAAAACTATTTTAGTTGCTTTCTATTGTGTTTAAACCTCACGTTTGTTGCTCTCTATGTCAGTAATCCAGGTACACAGTCAGAGAAGTGCACAAGGAATGAACGTAAGAGGAATGTGGAGAAGTCCACTAGCTCCCATTTGTAAAATAATCCAGAAGTTGGAAATTCTCCTGTGTTCTAACACATTTTCAATTCTATTAACATATAATTTTGCCCCCTAAAAAACACTGATTTTGTATTGGTATCCTTAACAAGTAGATTTCAGCAAACATTCCTTTTTTTAAAAAAAGGGGGACTTTTTCAGGAGGTTGTGCTCCTCAGCCCTTGACAGTTGATCTTTTGTTGTGAGCCCGTCAATTGACTGAGCCAGTTTGGCTCAGAATGACAGCGGTGAGCAGTCACCTGTAACTGCTCCAGTCCATTTAAACATAGAGAGGAGATTCTAGCTGCCTTAGGCTTCACCTTAAGATGCTCTCAAAGGTCAGAAGTTGTATCCACAAGGGCTTAGAAATGGCAGTGCATCCTGCTTTTGATGGGATATATGGATGACCTTCAACATTAAACACTTGCTTTTTCCTTTATATCCGCTTGGATGGCCACTTCTGATGTAGTCGAGGGTGTTTTGGCACACCTGGCACACTGGCAACGTCCATTAGCTCAAGTCACAAACTTCTCTATTGTCAGTTAAAATGAAGGATCAACATAAACGGAAACATTCTTAAATTGTTGTCACACTGCTTTTTTGGCAGCTATTTGAGGATTGCAGTCAAGCAGAGCTTCAGTGGTGCTAATCTGACATATTTAACCAACATTTTTTAACAATTATAAAAGCCATCGTGCATCCCATTGCTCAGTGATATGTTCTAAAATCTATTGTATTTGGTGAAGGTTCCAGGTTCATTTAAAACTGCTGGTCTCTGTATGCAGCATATCCTCTTTTTACAGCATAGGTTTATGGACCTTTCCTGTGTTGCTAACAATAAATGGCCACCAAAGGTTTTACCACTTACTTGAAAATAAGTCATTCAGTTTCAGTCATGTGAAGTTCTGACCTCCCCACCTGAAAAGCACAACAATCAAGTTCAGGAAGGCTGTATCTATGTCAAAATGATGTATTACGAAAGGTCAGAAAGAAACCAGCAGGTTTTTGCTATAATCTTAAAGGTCCTGACCCGAAGTCGCCACTTCTCATTCAGAGTATCGATCATCGCTTGAAATCTCTTGATGTGTGCTATGATGGCAATCTGAGTGAGAAAAAAGGTCTGCCGGCCTGTTCTTGGCTTGAATGCCATCTTTCATTTTACACTGAAGGTGGCAACCTCTTTGCTTTCTATCCCAGAAAATAATCGTTCTTAATTTCTTGTCCTTTTGATTGGATAAAAACGTGTTTTTTGGGTGACTACATGGTGGGCTTGATAAAGATTACAAGTGATAATCAGGACTCATGTGATAGAGGGGGAAAAAAGAGCTTCTTGGCTGTGGAAATAGACTGTGAAGTGGAGTCAGTGGCACAGCTCTCAGCCACTGAGATAAGAACCCTAATTGGTCCACAATTAACCATGGCCCTTTCATTGAAGCCATAGGAATGAAGCTTTGTCAGCTAATGTCAATAATGAGTAACAGCATCCAAGGGCCCGTCTAGCCAAATTACATAATATTAATAATTTGTAATTATGGGTAATGGACTGAACAGTCACCGGGTGTAGAAGAAAAATGACAAGTTATGAAGCAAAAGGGGATGTAATGCTTTTCTAAAAAAGGGGCTGTTTAAAGATGTGAGTTTGTAAAGTCTGGATTAATTTGAGGCATAGCGCAAGCAAAAAGGCTCTTTTCAGGAGGGGGATGTGAGATACTCCTGAGATGTGTGTGGTCACTCAGCTGTTGGATTCCTTGATTGCTTGCTTGAATGATAATGTTGCTGTTGTTGTTAGCTGTCAACAACATCACATGCAGATATTATTAATGAGCACCGTGAGGTTTACCCAACCTGCCATAGAGATGTGCTGATGATACAGTCCACTAATTCTTAATTAACAAAACATAAAGTCATATCTATGTCCGGTGAGGAATCTCAGCAGGAATATATTTAGATTCTGACGGTAGATAAGACACATTTTCACAGCAACCAGCTGCCAAACTTATCTGCTGAAGCGTCTTCTGAATTTACCTGACATCATTTTTACCTGTGGAGTTTTATCCAAAATCACAGAGGTGCGATATACTGTATTTATCTGCTCCACTCATTAGATGCAGCAGCTAAAGGCTATGATCTTATCATCATAGTTAAGGTGCAAAAAATGGTTCTTCATCTGACCTTTTTCATGCAAGGACAATAGACTTAATGGGTACTTAGTCGGTTCTCTAGGTGGTTCAAGAGTAAAATAACAGAACAAAACACCAATTTTATTTGGACACAATGTGTAAGTCAAACTTCTAGCAGAGTACAAAATGGGTTACAACAAAACACAACACAAAACGGCCTCTACGGTGAAGATCTGGGACCATCATCTGTTTCTACTAGGCAGAAAACTGGCATTCATGGGATGGGACATGGCACTCATACATTTTGACCTTCTTATGATCGTTACAAGATTTAAATTTCTGGATCAAGCTGTTTTACAGTGGCTTTAGTACTAACAGATATCTAGCAAAATCATGCTTGCTTCTCACCTTGGACTCAAAATTCCAATCCCAATGTTTATCACCTTTGTGTTTTTTACTTGTCTAGCTGTGTGCTTTTTCTACCTAAATTTGAAAATTCTCTCTGCTTCCATTCATGGCAGAGTGCATGAAGAGAGTGACAAATTAATTGCACTCGCTTCATTTGTTGACATTGTCTAATTGTAAATGTATCTGCCGGGTGTAACTGGATGAGCCATGCCATCGACAATGCTGGTGATGGTTCAGCGACTAATCCTAAAGTAATGCTATGTTCAGACAACAGCAAAAACAGCTTTTCTTTCAGGGAAGACACATGATTCTGTATGTGAGCCTGGGCCTGCAATCCCGCATTGCCCGCCACCATCTGTGAGTTTGTGGTGAAGCACCGTTTTCATGGTATTGTGCACAATACACGCTCAATTCAGTCCAATCTATCTTTATTTATACAGCGTCTGTTACAACCAAACTAGTCCATCGTTGCTTTACAGAAAACCTGGGCCTGACTTCCAACAAGCAACAGTGGCATGAATAAAACCCCACATTAATAGGAGGAAACCTTGAGCAGGGCCAGGTTCATATGAGAATAGACATCAATCATTCAAATACTTTAACTACAACAACCTATCGTTATAATAGCTGAGTGTGTCATATTTACTACATTTCATTAAAAGAGCTAATTTTACCAGCGTGACCACTGATTATAAAAGTCTTTTCAAATTTTTCTCGGGAATAATTCCACCTCTCATGATAAAAAACACCTTATTTCAACCAATGGAAACATAGTGGGATCATTCTAAACCTATATTAATAGTGGGGCATCAGTTGCCTCATTGAATTTTTAATATTGGTATTATGATGGTCTGGTGATCAACAGCAGAGATCTTTTGAAGAAGAATCTGGACCTGCAGAGCATGAGACATGAGCGCTGACTTTGTTCCATTAATTGGTTTCTCCTGATGTGTCCTTTCAGTCTTCTGAGGATCTGCGATGCTCCTGCTGGGCCCCAACGACTCCAATACAGCCCATCTCCTGTGAACTCTCACTCAGTCTCCTACACTTTCCACTTTTATAATTACTTGCGGCGTCTTGACCTCTGCGTTATCATTAAGGTGCAGAAAATGGCTCTTCTGGTCTATTACATACAAGAGCGGGATTATGGATATTAACCCGATAAAGGTCAAAGAATATTTAAAAACATATGGCATTAAAAACCATTTCAAGTCTCTAGATGAGGCGATTTTCAAAACAAACCTTAGGTTGATAACAAGTAAAGTATTGTTCCTTTTCCCTGCTAGCTTTTTACAGGAGCATGTGTTCCTGGTTTCTGGTTATCCATCTCTCATTTTGTGTTTTTGACACTGTTATCAAAAGTATAATTCAAAGCCCCCATGTGGCAAAAGTACACCTGCTCCCTGCAAAGAGCAGCGCACCAGCATGGCCACAGAGGCAGCTCCAGAGAGGGCCAGCACTGATAAATCTCCCACATTTCCTCTGAGATGTGAGAGAGACCTAAAGAGGAAGGCACTTTATCACTGAGAAAGGCTCGCTGTGATCTGCCTTCAGCATTTCTCACCTTAATACGGAAGAGGAAATGGCACTAATAATGTATTGAGGCATGTTTGGTTTGGGGGAAATGGATTCATATATCAGTTTCAGTGCGAAGGGGGGGGGGGGGGGTGTTAATGTTGATACCCGTACACTTCTGAAAGTGCTACATTGCACAATTTCTTTTTTTCAAATTCAAGTCTATGAATTGTGTTGGGTAGACAGTTTTACTATACATCACAATATAAAATTTCACTAGGCTTCATCATTCCCTCTTTTGTATCTCTTACTTCATTAGACAATATAAAACAGACCAGTGCAATACGGAGCTGAAAGCAGCGGCAGCGCTATAGCAAAATGACTTATTTTTTTAAATCATGCACTGCACTCATGTTGATGAATATACCTTTGTTGCGTTGTTTATTTTAAGGTGGGACAGCAGTCTGGGAAGATTCATCAGGAATCAATGAAAGTGTGTGTGATCCTGCTCATTGTGTGACTTTTCTGTGGTGCAGAAACTCCAAGGGAGAAGCCTTTGTCAGGAGTTTTGTTTCTCATTACCCAGAGGGCTTTTGTGCTCCATATTTCTTCTGCAGCAAGTCCCCAGGTTATACCAGTGTTATCTCTTTATTGCATTCCCCTCCCTCCCAAATAGAAGACACCGTTGGCATTGATTAAGGTGCGTTAAGAACCTGCTTATGTGTTTAAATTATCTGTGCCTAATGCTCGGGGCAAGCGTTTGCAGCAGTGCCCTGGGACAGCATTATTCTTGTGATGGAAATTCTTTGAGGATTGCGGCTTTGCATCCTATTTTGTTGCGTTGCTGCGAGAGATGCCACGAGGCACAAAGGCCATTATAAATACATTGATTAATTCTTAAGCTCTGATAGATGCAGTAAAGTTAAGGGACACGGAGAGCAGCGGGAGAACAGTGAAGCAATCAGGATCAGTTTAGCTCTAAAGCGTCCAACGTCTTCATGACCCTGAGTAGGAAAATCTGCAGAAACAGCCAATAGAAGATTGGACGGATGGTTTATCCCCATACATCCTCTGTATGTGTGAAAGTTCCAGGACATTTTCCACGAAGTGCTTGATTTGGGTGCTTTCTGTTTGCCTGTGTGTGATTTTGTGAGTTTCATGGTTACCGTCATGAGTTCAAGCCTCACTACATTGACTCACTCCGTCCAAAACGTCGATGGAAGAACAAAGGTTGACTTACGTAGCATTTGTTGTTATTTCTGTTTTGTTGTTAATTGATTTTCTTTGTGCTTTAACCACAACTGATTATTAAACTCATCAAATCTTGGACCTCTTCTTTTCTTCAATTGTGAATTTGCTTTGAAATCAAGAAGCTGAAAGTGGGTGTGGCTCCAGAGGGGTCCGTGTGATCCATGTGGTCCTCTGTTCTTTTCTTCCTCAGGTGCCACCAGTCAGGTACAATCACGCTGATATGGAAGTTAGAGACATTACTACTATTTGTTTAGAGCAAAACCATGTGGCATTCATTCATTGACTAATAAATGCTTCAGTTGTTTATTGGTAGTTTGAATGTGAGGTGATTATCGCTTATTCGTCACAGTCTTTTGAATATAATTCTTTTGTTTCGCTGGTTCAGAGTGAATGTAAAACTTTGCCAGTCCGCGATGCGTGCTTGCAGAAGACTTCACATCAGGGTCTGGTATTTGTCTGGATCAGCACATGAAACACAGTAAACAAGAATCGAACAAATCTGAAGCATCCATCGGCCTGTTGCTGATTAATTTACATTTTCCCTGACATTTAACTAATCTGGTTCTCAGCAGGGAAACGTCAGGGTCGCAGTTATTAAAAATTCCAGCCCACAGGTGAAATAATAACAGAAATTCATTGGCAGGCCCACGGAGCATAGGTCACGTTTTTGCCGTAATTGTCTTGTTGAATTGCTCCTCTTGAAACCACCTGAGCCTCGATTCTATACGCTGCTCAAAGATAAAAAAGAAAACATGAATTACAAGACCCGTGTGGCTCGAATCTCAATTGCAATGATTTATGAGCCACCTCCAATGGCAGCCGCATCTCCGTTTTTTGTAATGTAACAGTGACAATGGTGCTGCTAAACCTTTTACCAAGCACGTGCTACTATTTACACTCTGTCAGATACTAAATAAAAATCATTTACTGCATGCTAATAATTGGATAAAAGGCAGCCCAAGGGTTGGAGCCTTAAATCAATTAGCTGGACTTGACTTATTTTTTCACGCATCGCATCTAAAGACAAGTGCACGAGGATAATTGGCTCTGGGGTTGAACCCAGACACGCCTGCGTGAAACGATGGAGCCCACCGTGTAAGAAAGCCGCAGTTAAATTCAATCAGACGTTTGAAGCGTGCCGTTGCTGGAGCTTTTTGTACCATAAAACAATTATTCAGATGTCACAGGGATGTTGAAGAGAACATTTTAGCCACAGGGTGCACTTGATCCTGCCCGGCAAACACACCCGTTCAAAGTTTCCTTCATTTTCTGTTTGTTCACTGAAGAGGTGGAGAAGTCACATAGTTTCACATCTTTTCCACTCTAAGGACCTTGAAATGATGAAGTTTTAGGTAAAAGTTCATTTTTTCTTTTGGCAGCTTGTTATCTGTGATATGTTCCAAAGGATTTATTCATGCAATATAGTTGTTTATAAGGTAAAAATACATCCAAATAGCATATTACCCATTAAAATATATATGTAATAAGATATAAATCGAATCAAATCAAGTCAGTCTTTATTAAGAGGGTGTTTGGATTTTTAATGGTAAAGTAAATCAAAATACAGGTTAAAGAACCTTTCAATTTACTGACGAGTCAATGATTATGAAATCCACAGTAACTGTCAGTACCTTTCAAATTATTGATGTCACCAATTAGTTTTAATTACCAGTCAACATGGTAAAGAGAGTTTCAGGTCTACAGAAGGAAGACTATGAGCTTTTTATGCTAAGATTCCACTGCAGGAACTTACTTACCTAGAGTACTGAGCACTGAGTGTGTATTTACAGTGCTAACTTGAGCCAATTTGGAGCAGCTCTCATTGACCTGGTGAAATTTATGAAGTAGCTGTATTAGACGATCATTGTCAAGGAGACTTTTAATGGCCTTTACCAAGATTTGAACCCAAATCCTTCTAATCAAGACAGCAAGTGTGCTGCACAATGCTTCATCATGTTCAAGCTTGACAAGACTCCTTAAGATTGGTGAGCTTTGATTGGATGGGTGATTACAGGGTTGGATACAGTTTCTCTCTGAGACATCGTTTTAAACACAAGTCCATTCATTGTCCAACTGTGAGACCATATTCACAAGTCACAAGCCAGCTTGTGTTTAAGGACAGTGAGCCTTTTTTTAAATATCACAGAGCAAAAAGGGTTCTCTTGTCAGCTTGTCAACCGTATACAATGTTTTGCTACACATCCTTGGCCACTGTCAAGGGCATAAGCTGCTGCTATGAGCATGCCTGTGCAGACAATGTTGGCAAGTCCTTGAGAACCACTCTTAATAAGCTATAAAATAAATGCATAACTAAACCCCCTTGCCTTTTGTCCCTGCCATGCAGCCTATTACCGTGATTTTCAACCTTTCTCTTGGTGATGCTTCGGAAAAAATGTGAGCTCAATGTTAAGAGTGATGCGACAGCTTGTGCAAGACCAAAGGCACGAAGGGGGGGAGTGAGAGAGGGAGAAGAGAGAGGGAAAGAGAAGACGATGGGACAGACACGTCTTCCAGAACATAATTTGTATGCATAGTAGCTGATGTGGCACTCAGCAGGCCTCAGCAACAAATTTAAGTGCATTTTTCCACATTTACGGTCAAACAGTCGGCATTTGAATCTAAATCAAACTATGGAGATTTAGAGAAATGATTGTTTGGCCCTATATATATATATATATATGTGTGTGTGTGTGTGTGTGTGTGTGTGTGTGTGCGTTTTCCTGCACAGCCATTTCCAGAGTTTACAGAGGATGGTCCCACAAAGATAAAATGTCCAATGGCAGTTGTGAAAATGTCCAGCAGCAGTTGTGTGGACACAAATGTCTTGTTGATGTGAGGTCAGAGGAGAATGAGCACACAGAACATCCTCTCTGAATCCTGCCTGGTATCAACGGTTCAGGTTGGTTGTGTAATGGTTGGTTGGGGGGTATTTTCTTGTCACACCTTGGGCCTCTTAGTACCAACTGAGCATCATTTAAGCACCACAGCCTTCCTGAGTGTTGTTGCTGACCATGTTTGTCCTTTTATGACCACAGTGGACCATCTTCTGATGGCTACTTCCTGCAGGATGATGCACCAGTTCACAAATCATCTCACATTGGTTTCTGGACTGGATCAATGAGTTGACAGTTCTCCAGTGGCCTCCACCAGATTCACCAAAGTTGGTTTAATCTTCCCTGACCAGCAGTGAGTCAACATCGTATCTGAAAGTTTTTATTGTGTCTAATATGGTTTTTCCAGATGGGTCTTCTAAATCCAACCTGTGGTGTCATCAACCAAACAGACAAAAAAAGGGGAAATAAACCAACACTAATAACAGCAATCTGCACACAAACAGAATGCACTTGATGTGTGTGTGCAGGTGTGTTAGTGTAGTGAGAGTAGTGAGACTGGGACGCCGCCACCCCACCGCAGAAGCAACACAGCTATTCAGAGCATTCTAGGACTCCCACATAGCAAGGCAGAACAAAAAGCCAACAATGCCAAGGCTATTAAAGCAAACGACCATGGATGAAGCCCCCACAGGAAAAGGTCCTTAAAAAGCCAGCTGACCAACGACAGCATCAACCCAACCGAGCATCCCAGATGTAGCCTGAGCCTGCCACACGTCCCTGCCAGTCCTAGAGCTTGTGTAACACACAAACACACACTTCCTTACATCACTCCTTGTTGCAAATAAATTACTCTGCCATCAGTGCGTGAACAAACAGGTGTGAAAGGGTTAATGCAGACAACAATATGAAGCCATTCTTTATTTACAAGTACTGTTGCTGTGTGAAAGATATTCCAAAATAAAGGTTTTAATACATCATCAGCCATAAAGTCACCCGCAAAAACATATGCAGGTGGAATTCAATTATGAGAAAATGGTTTGTTTCTTGGCTAACCTAGAAATATAATGAAGCTGCCATCTGTAGTCAGTTGTGTGTACAGTTTTTGATTAGCACTTGAGCATATCCTGAATGTTGGGTCAGTCCGAGGCCCATGGTTGATTCCGTTGCCCCGGGGTCTGCCAGAGGGTTAATGAGGCCATGAATAGCATTGCCTCTTGGTCACTAAACCCAACACATTACCATATTAATCAGTTGTGCAATTAAACCTAGTTCCTCCATGAATGTAACCTTAGATTGCATCCGCTGCAGAGCCATTGTTAAGCTACGGGGTAATTTTCTGCCTCCTCCACTTCCTCAGCTCCTCCTTTAATGTAAATCAGCCAGCGAAGTGGAACATGCTGTTTTGGTCGTGCTCATACAATGTGTGTGCACAGCAAATCAATGGCAACACATTCAAACAAACATGATCACTAAGCTAATATTTGAACACGCTCAGAGACTATACAAGTGTGCAGCAGAGAGCCTAAAACCCTGAAAATCACTGCATAATTAGAATACTGTGTTGTCCAAAAGCGCCACCTGTCACATCAAAAAGGCTGGGCAGAAGTCTTTGAGCCGAACTGCGTCAGTATGACTCAAATGAAGAAATCAAACCAATTGAGTGCTATTCTTTTTTAAATTGCATAGAGCTCCGGTCATGTCCTGTAGCTCAGCGTTTTAGTCACTCTGCTTCCGTTTTTTTAATAGAAAACAGTGTGAACAATGTGCAATTGCAAAGATGTCACATTCTGGGAGTAACGTGTTCAGTTTGTCCAGGATTTCCCGATGTCTTGATTGCGATTAAGTGGAATAATCCCGAGTTTGAATCCCATCACTTCACATTTGACCCAAACATTGCCGTGAGGGACATTTGCATTGAAGCTTTTTTGGTCCGGAGAATTTTCGAGTGGCAAATCAAGACTGAAAAAAAGTTTCCTTGTGTTTGGAGTTTCCACTCATCTCAGACCGGTTTGCTGATTGTCACCGTGCAGCATTCATGACCCTTCATATGATTGCCGCTAAGTATCCCGGGCGCGTGATAGCGAGCGGCGTCTGGCGAATGTGCTCGAAATGTTCACAGCTTTTCAAATCGCTGCCTCCCGTGAGCGGGTTTGAGAGGATGAAGGCCTGGGATTGATTACAATTCTTAATCAAGACTCACACTGATACACTCAATGCACTTAATCAGTGAGCAGATGCTGCAGCTGCTCCACAACATCACCCTCACTGATAACTGACCACTCATGATCAATTTCTTAGCAACAACAACCATAATTTCTTTGTCATTATAAGGTGACATTGTTGACTATATGTCATGAGGGGCGGAGCTTCAGGAAGCAAGGAAAATGTACGACTACCGTATTATCACGACCATAAGGCGCACTGTATTAAAAGGCGCAGTCTCAGTTATGGGTGCTATTTCTGTATTTAAAACATACATAAGGCGCACCATATTATTAGGCGCATGCTGAAACATACAGTAAAAAATGACAACATAAGTAAAACAGTAAGTTTCGACACATTTATTGAACAAAATATTCATTCTCCCGCCACAAAACAATCAACGTTTTCATCTTCTGTATCTGAATGATTTTGTGAAAGCTCGTCTAATACATGAAGACGGTATCATAGCCCATGCGTCTACAATACACCCGCATATGGTGGCATAGCTTGCCACTGCCTCATAGTCTTTGTGAAGGAGTGTTCGCCTTCCGTCATCCAGCGCTCTGTCCATTTCCGTGGCAGCCAAGAACCACGGTGAACGACGACTTCTCGTGCCTCGTTGTGCGTATCGCCACCGTGCTGGTCCCTTTTTCTCCACTTTGTGGGTCAAAGGGATGTTAAAAGTCAGAGGGATCTCATCCATGTTGGTGATGTGGCTGGGCGTGGTTATCTTGTCGCGGCAGTAGGTGCGGAAGATGGCCGCCCTCTCCTGGTTAGGGTTAGGGTTAGGGAAGATGGCCGCCCTCTCCTGGTTAGGGTTAGGGTTAGGGAAGATGGCCGCCCTCTCCTGGTTAGGGTTAGGGTTAGGGAAGATGGCCGCCCTCTCCTGGTTAAGGTTAGGGTTAGGGTTAGGGAAGATGGCCACCCTCTCCTGGTTAAGGTTAGGGTTAGGGAAGATGGCCACCCTCTCCTGGTTAAGGTTAGGGTTAGGGTTAGGGAAGATGGCCACCCTCTCCTGGTTAAGGTTAGGGTTAGGGAAGATGGCCACCCTCTCCTGGTTAGGGTTAGGGAAGATGGCCACCCTCTCCTGGTTAAGGTTAGGGTTAGGGAAGATGGCCGCCCTCTCCTGGTTAGGGTTAGGGAAAATGGCCACCCTTTCCTGGTTAGGGTTAGGGAAGATGGCCGCCCTCTCCTGGTTAGGGTTAGGGTTAGGGAAGATGGCCGCCCTCTCCTGGTTATCCGCGGGCAGCCGCTGCGCAACAGTTGTCCTCGCGCGTATGGAGAGATGCCGCCTCCTCATCAAGTGAAAACACTAAGATTGCTTGATTGCCATTTTCAGCCGCATATTCGATGGCCTGCAGTTTAAAGTAAGCCTCATTCATACGCGTCTCGCTTGACCGGCGCCATTTTAGGGGATCTTTACGCGTAGGTGTGCCGCTAATCGATGGGCGGAGCATTTACCGAAGTGCAGCCACCAAAGGCACACAGCAGATTTTGGAACTCAGTCCACACAAAAGGCGCACCATGTAATAAGGCGCACTGTCGATTTTTGAGAAAATCTCAGTGTTTTATGTGCGCCTTATAGTCGTGTAAATATGGTATTTTAACTGTAGTATCGCGCTATATTCTATTTTGCACCATCAGCAGCAACAAATTAATACTAAAAGCCAATCCTGCACAAGCACAAATGAGACACTTTTAATTACATGTAGGTCACATTGCAGTGTTTTGCACAGAGGACACCACCTCCCCGAGGTGTAGTGAATCACATGAGCTCTGAGCTGTGCACCTCCACCAAGGCTGAACCATCCTGGAATGTCTGTTTTCCCTTAGAACACAAAAGCTCACGTTTTTGTTTTATTTATTCTTTACCATCTGGTTTCACCGCGTCTTTCTGGGGTATAAACTGATGAGAGAGTTTTTGAGTAGTTTTTGATTTTATCATTAGGGTATCCAGCTGGAGCGTAGCTGACTCGTCTGTTTGACTTGTTCTTTTCCATTTTTGAACATTTTTGGAACACACCCACGGTACCAAGAGAAATGACAGAGCCAGTATTGAATGCTTCTACTGTTTAAAACATTTATCAATGAAGAGTGGATGACCTTTGAGGTAACTATGGAGATGGTATTTCATAATATTGTCTTACTAGGATTCAACAGGGAGTGAATGCATCAGGGGTCTTCCAGGCCTGTTGGGTTTCTCTTTTCAAATTCAGGTGAAACAGAACTGTGAAAAAAAGATTTTAAAAAAACAAACTATAAACTGTCTGCCAGACGGGAGCCAGATCCGCTCAATTGAAGATCCAACTTCTACACAGCTGACCTCTGACTACTGGGCGCCATTAATTTCTTCTACAATCAGCACTCACACAGCAGCAGCGTAGCAGGAGGATGACACAGAAACTTGCTGGTTAGACAGTTTGGATAAGAAACGCTCATTAAAGTTCTTCCTGGGGTGAATTGTGAAGGTCAAACTTACTCAAGGAACAATCACCGTCAATGTACCTTCTTCGGACGTTAAGCTTAAATGCTAAGCTACAATATTCCAGTCATGTGAACGGTTGTGTGTTCCATATAGAAAACTGCTTAACGGATTTGCTAATTTTCAGCATGAAGTTTTGGCTTCACGTAAAAATTGTGGAAGTTGAGGAAGCGACTTATTTCAATAAACAGAAACGTGAATGGTTGACCTTTATTTAATTAGCACCTGACAGTAAATGGCCCCTCCTGGGCCTTCATGAATGTTTAATCATAGTACTGATTTCCCTTCTGTTTCCCAACAAGCTGGGCTCCTTCTCTTCCTGCCTATGCAGGCGCTCGTAGCATATGCTAAATGCAAATCGTTGCAACACATCCAACAAGCGTTTGCTAAGTAGAAGGTGTGTAGGAAGGAAACGACCCACATGTTTGCCATATGGATTCAAGTGCAAGCAGCAGTTCAGGTCTTAATCTCAAACTTTGAATAAAATGAGTGCTAAGGGTTAGAGACGGACCTCACAGTGATGGCATTGAACACAAGAAAGTACTCCGGTTTAATATTATACCTCTATTAAACATATTTAATAGAGTCTGTTAAAGTTACAAGCAATTATGTCTCGCTGTGATATGTAAATGGATGCTAATTGCATTTATGATGCAGTTTCAGCTAAAGAATGGATTAATTTGTTTTGTAATGTTATTAATCTTTTAGTTTTGTTCTTTGTAGGAAATCTGACTTGATCCAATAAAGAGATGCTAAAGGAGTGTGCAACATATTTCTACTAAAAATCCCCTTTAGTGCTCATCAGAAACCATAACTGGCCAGCAATTTTGTACAGGAACTGCAGTTTGTCAGGCTTGATTCTGATACTTGATGACTGGATATATTGTTCAACATATTACAGGTGAAACTTTAATAACTTTAAATTGTTTTCCAAACTAGTAATAATGGGTAAGTGATATTGTCCGTTCAAACATGATTTGCTGTTTGTATTTGATGGAAATATTTTTAAATCAATTTTTATTTCTTATATTGGGTATTTGGAAATAGTAATATTGCTGTATTGGCCCCAAGGTACAAATAAATACAAAGCTACAGCTAATTAGGAAGATAAGCTTTGGGATTTAGTGGATGGTCTCCACATTAGTGCAGAATTATTGCCCAGACATACCAGGTTCCATCAAAACAGGAATGAGTTTCTGGAGTGAGATATTCATAACACCCAGAGCGTGTTCTGGTTATGAATCTGCATTGTTTGTGAAGTCATTATATTCCTTTAATTCCTAATGATTCTGAGAGTTCCCTCACTGGTCCAAGAGCAGGTGTCCATATCCCAACAGTGCCATATGTTTTTTCTGGCACAACATTCGTCTCCTCCAAGTTCTCCCAACATGCTCTGCTAAACAAACCAAAAACAGTCAGGGTCTCAGAAGAGAAGGGATATGGGGAAAAGCTGCAGGGGCCGATCAGGCACCCACCAGCAGCACGGACATCTCTGTAGTTCTATCTTTGAGAGGACTGTGATAGAGATAATGCATTACTCATCTCCCTACCCTAACCATCCCAACATAATTTGCAGAAAATGTGCGAACAAACACACAAACGGGTAACCAGCCTAGCAAGAAATTCAAACGGTGAGAAGAAAAAAGGCTTTTATAGGACGCAGGTGGGCCTTGGACTGTCCGAACATCATTAGGAGATGGATTAGGTCATAGGTGATTGAAACGTTCCCTCAGGTGGCAGAAGGGACGGTGACAGAGAGAAAACACTCAGAGTGATGAAGGACAGTGGGAAGCAGTAACAGGCTGCCATGGAGGAGAGGAACAAGGTCCTGCTGACCAGGTTCACAAAGGCCACAGAGGACCATACGGTCAGGAAACTGGGAGGGTCAACAGGTGAACAGGACCTCAGATGTGCAGACCGCAGATGTCAGTTGATTTTTAAAAAACTGTTCCTAGGCAAGATATGTTGAAGATAAATGATTAAAATGAGAAATACCATATATGATCAAAATGATTATTTGAAATCATTGATTCAAACACTTGTTTATTGGCTTTTCGATGCCTATGTGGACGTATAACCTATGCAAATTTACACTTGAGGGCTTCACACTAATTTCCTATGGACCTGCATACGAAAAAATGTCAATAAATGAAAATTTTTAACATCAGAATAGTTTACCATAGAAAAAAAACCCTCTTTAAATCTCTGACATTAGTTTTGTTCGTTTTCAGACTTTTTGGGATGAGTCCTAGAGACAGCAAAAAGAGAACCAATAGGAAACTAAGCAATAGTTGCATTCAGCCTGAGCGTGAGGACCTTTGGGCTGATTATTTGGTATAAAAACCAGAGTGCATGTGTGATGACTGTCTGTGCGGCCTTATGCTAAAATAACCAAACAAATAAACCCCATAAAAAAATAAAGTTCTAATTTATTAAAAAACAAAACAAAACACACAATTCATTAATGCATTCACAGAACTAGTAATTACTTTTGGTCACTATTGAGATGTTTCACACCAGATTCCACCTGTGAGAACTTTAATTGTTTAAAGATGGTTTGGAAACACACAACTGCCAGTATGAATGTATGAGATAAATAAAGTTAAAATATCTTCCTCCAGAGTTCAGATCGAGGCATTAAACCCAATGGTCACCAATGACACATGGCAGAACAACTGGAGTTAGTAAAAGAGCACATAAAGGTTTCTTAGGCTGTGAGAGACCAGGTTCTCTGGACTGATGAAAGCAACTGTGAAGGTTTTCACCTTGATTCTAAGCATCATTTTTGTAGGAAACCAAAAAAATCAAATCATCTATTTTAAATAATTTTTATTTACAGAGTTTATTACAATCAAAATTGCCTCAAGAAAACTTTAACAGAGCCCAGTGCCCACAAAAAGCCACAATGACGAGGACAAACTGCCCTTTGACAGGGAGAAACCTTGAGCAGAACCAGATTCATATGGAGGGGAGGAAGAGGGGTAGAAGTAACAACGTCGACTATTCCGATTGTCACATTTGGAAAATGTTGTTTATTATAGGGGGCAAAACAGAGGAAATCTTGAGGTTGCGGTGAGTCCAGATTTCCTGGCATTAACCAGTTTGACTCCAGTTAACTAATCCTGATGTAAAACATATAATTAACCAACCAGACTGCTGTTGTCATCGGCAACTGTTTCCTGTTAGACAAGAGATGATTCAGACTGTAACACACCAACAACACGCCATCAGGACATTCAACTGAACAACCATCACATTCAAACGTTTTACACTATTTATAATAGCAATCACGCACACAAAGACGTGCACGCCAATACACTTCCATCGAGTGTGTATTAATTTATGCTGACATCATCATTTGGACATCTGGTTTCCTCATGTCAATATCCTCCTCCTTCAGTATCATTTTTGGTGATAGATAAGCCGATGATGTGCCTTAAAAGCACAAACCAACAAAGACCAGATAAAAAAATAAATGACAAATGATCCATTTTAGGTAAAGGTGCCTTCACATAGCTGTGTGTAAAAGGAAGCGTCTTTCTTTACAGAGAGGGATGCTGCTTGAATTTCTGTAGAACATTTACATCACAGTCCCAAAGTCTTTCTGTTGATCCTGCCGCAAGCAAACAACAAAAGGAGCTGCTTAGAAGTTCAACTTGTCAAACTTTGGATGAAACACTCTGAGCTTCACATCGTGTGACTAATAGGTTCTGAGCGTGTTATGCTGCACTGTGTGAGTGACAATCCGACAATCAAGAAGGGGGTTCGGGGAAAAACAAAAAGGACAAATTAAGTGGAGCACACATCAAACAAATGAAAAATGAGATGACAAAGGAGGGAAAACATCCATAAAGTTGTTCTCAAACTCTTTATTGGGGTTATATTAGCACAATCTATCAGTGATGTACTGGAAAATCCATAACCCTACAGTGGAATTTCACCCGTGTGAGCTGTTCCTTTTTATGAAGTGCAATCTCATAGCAGCACTGCATGCCTCCACGGAGCTCATTTTTCAGGCAGTGTGACGTGGAATGGCCATGTCAGAAACATAGAGGCGTTGACTGGAGGGGCACCCAATCTTATGCCATCTATCCATCAGATTATTTTGTGACACAGCTGAATCGCTTTTACACCGTTAAATAAGAATCGGTACCATTGCTAATTTAATTTCTGATTTATTAAGGGTGCCTGCTTTTCAGCCCAGGCCTGTTTTCTTCACACTTATTTGCAGTGAGAAAACAACTATCTAAATGAAGAATGGGGATTAGTCTCCATGCACTAGAATGGTTCAGAAAAATAAATGAAAAATAGTTGTGATGATTTAAAGCAGCAGCATGTGAGAAATGTGTCTAAATAATCATAAAAGGGCCCTTATATGTCAACAGACATCAAGGAATTATGTTCATGTCTAATAGTTATGGCTGACAACAGAAGTCCAGCCAGAATGTTCTCATTTTAAAAGCCCCTAAATAATATTCATTCTGTGTTTTGGTCTGTAGCTCCGTCCTCCACCCAGCTCCCAATCACAGCGTCAATTAGCACTTAGCTTCTGCTAAGCACAGTACTTATCCCAAAAGGCCTCGACGTCAAGACAAATTCAGAAACTGAAAGCCGAGAAGAACCTGAAGACCAGCACTTAAGTTGCTAATTGTCTCATGGGCAGGTAAGATTCAGCCAACTTTGGTTAATTTAATTCTGATAAACGTAGGCAGAATAATTTCAAATGTTCTCTACAGTCAACTAATGTTATGCGTGTCAGTTCATTAGCATATATTCAGGTGGATCATCGACAACAGCTTTAGCCACCAACGTACGCTGCGCCTTTCCTTTAAATAATGTGGTAGCATTTAGTATTTAGAAGCAGTAAACTACAACACTTGTTCACAAGAAAGAACTTGGAAATCATGACTATATGTGGGGGCAAAACACAAAAGCCAAAACCCTTGAAAACAGCTTGGCTAAAGATTTGAAGATGGCAAGATAACTTCTCAGAGGCTGCGGAACACGTGGTCGTGCATGAAGTTGAAGTGGAGAAAGACAATTTTTGGTACGTGAAAGAGCTTGGGCATAAAAACTGTAAAAAGCCTGTTGCAGCCAGCCAGGTACACTGTTTGGTTAAAAGAACATGAAGTGCAGAAGCAGGCTGTCTGAAGGCTGCTACGTTACCTGACTGTAGCCATATTCCCCAATTACAGTCATATATGTGATTTGTTGACACATTAAGTCTGTTTTATGTCAGTAGCAAAGTAGGAAGCGCAACACTGATGTGTGAGGCTTCCATCACTGAGTTCATTGCTGTGTTGTGTCACCAGCCTCTGATCTGGGTGGCCCAGCATCCCCTCAGCAACCCCCCGATGCGCCATCAGTGAGCGCACAAATTGAACAGGAATGATTCCCTCGGAGTCAGCTGAGTGAATATAGAGTTCCGCTGTTTTGTGGCCGCAGACACTTTCTGTCTGGATTTACCGCCTTTGTCTCAAACTCACTATCTGTGATTGTTTTGAGTAAAACAATAAAAAGTGTTAAGCTCTACGAGTGGCCAAAGATGAGTGAAAGAGGACTCATAATATAGGGTCTATATGTGGAGGTGACTTTTCTTTTAATTTGTAACAAATATGTTCGTATGTATTTGAACTTAACTCCAATAATCATACATAGAATTGATCATCATGTATTTACAGCCTATAAAGCTCCAAGTGCAGTAAATATCATATGGTTGTATTTATGAGGTTAAAATTGACCTAAATTACATTTTGAGCTGCGGACTCAGAAAACAGTTTTGTTTTATTCCCAAATCCAAGTATTTAAAGAATCAACCATGAAGCGAATCGTGTAAACCTGGATTTTCCTTTGTGATGTTCGTATTTCTCTTTAATTGGTCATTAAATTCAACGTATCTAGTGGTAAAGTGATGTTTCAAAGGACTGACACACAATACAGCACACAAGATGAATGGATAGAAATGAATAAGTTTCTGTTGCCAGTTTTTGAGTTTGTTTTAACAACTAAGAACTAAGTCAGAAAACTGAGATGAGAACCGATAACAGTGTTGACAATTTTCTTCTGCAAACTTGTGGAAAACTGGTTGATGTACCCAAAATAATGGGGGCGGTCGGGGATTACGTCTCCCGTGGCAGCCTGCCTTCGAGATTGCTGGTTGTCACTTTAAGGGCTTTAGCATAATTCTCCATCGTATACAGTCCACGAGATGAATTAAACTGGTTGCATGAACTTTGCCACAGAGATTCCATCATTACAAAAGGGCACTTGGGATTCCGAAAAAGCAAAGTCAACGACAAGCAAGTGTGAGAACTACCTAAACTTCTTACCTGCTTCCAAGGTGTCAGAGTCTGGTCTGAAGCCCTCTTACGAGACAAAGAGAGCATTCTGAAGAAATCACTGGGGGTTGTGTGGCGGATGATGTGAGGGGCTGTCAACCTCTGCCTTTAAATTGATTTGCAAGAGTGCCAGAGAAGAGTGGGGGGGGGGGGGGGGTGTATCAGGAGGAGACTGTAGGAGGTGCATCATAGCTTGTCAGAAATCAATTCTGTGAGCTGTTCTCTGGGGAGCGCTCCTGTAGTCAACAATAGGAAAAATGAAAAACCCAAATCTCCTGGAGAGCATGAAATAATCCTCCAAACAATGGTGTTGCCATATAGGATAATTCAGGCCCAAACTTGGGAAACACGACTGTTGATCAGCGAAATTGAATATTTCAAATGTGTGCTTGGCGAAAGTCCTTCAGATCCCTCCCACCTGACACCCCATTACTCCTCCGGAGAACTGTTCTGCCCCCGATTGTCAATCATCTTTTTCATTTCAGTTGAGAGGAGCTGGTACAAATCCACAAGCTTGAACAGCTGATGGATCACACAGTCTGTTTCATCTCTCCCAGTGTTACATTTTCTCCAGGCTCATCATGAGTCTGTGGAGTTCCTCAGCTCCTGGCTGCTAGGTGAACTTGTTTGCCTCATATGCATCGCACAGCACCTCTGTGTCAACAAGCTCTGCAGCAAAACACTTGAAACTATGCATGTTTAATGAGCAACAAAGCAGCAGCGTACCTAAGGGTACACTTTCGCTCCACTGGTGCTCCAATGCTGTTGTCAGAGCTTTTCTTCCGTTGCCGCCGTAATGACACTTTATACACAGTATTTCAGCGTGTTTGCGGGTGCTGGCCTTGGTTTTCAAAGCCAGCTTTGTCGTTATTTTTTGCGTCACACAGGAAGTTGACACAGGACGGTTTCGCCACTAGTTTATTAAACACTAGTTTATTAAAGGGTAGGTAGACAGCTTTATTCCAGCGCGCGGACGTGATTTCTTGCTGAGCTCGAGACTCCCAGTTTGTAAAGAGCAATTTGGCCTCCTCCTGCTTTGGCTCCCCATGAGTGCTCAGATGAAGGTGCTCTCACTGGCGAACTGCAGCACGCTCTGCATCCTCACGCCCACACGCGGGGCCTCGCTCGCATCGCACCAGACTTGCTGTTTATCAGGAAAATACTTTCATCGTGGGAGATGATTAAACGTTAGGGTGAATGTTGAATGTCTTATTCGTGTCCCTGTGGCCAAAGTTAGTTAGTTATCCAATTATATAACCAAACACTTCTTATTGTTGTTTGGACAGGTCATACACGCGTTCTGAGAAATGTGCTAGTAAGGCGTCACAGATGGAGAAAAAGTGGGTAAATAATGTCAGAAACTTTTGTCAAAGAAAAATAGAAGGGAAAAAGAAAAAAATATGTTTTTTGGGGGTTTTTTTTCAAATTATTTTCAAGGTGGTCTTATTCTCCAGTAGTATTGCACTGAGACTGTTGTTACCGCAGCCTCAAACCACCGCTGGTTAGCAACTGCAGCTGCCAACCTAGAATAAGAAAAGGACTTAAGTTATGATAATAAGAACAATGTTCAAGACCCGAACCATCATTCTGAAGAACTGAAATAATTCTGTGTTTTACACAATGCTTCAAATGTGTTAAAATTTGACTCTTTTTTTCTTTATTTTACAAAAAAAGCCATCAGTAAAAAGTACCAGCTCTGCAGCACTCTAGTCCAAAAAAAAAAACCCACAAAAAAAGGAAAAAGGGAGACTTCATATTATAATTCCCGAATGTGTTTTTATGCAAATATTTTCCCAGAAATCAAATGAAGAAGAGATTCATGTTTGTCAATGTCCTTTTATAATTGGTTAAGGGATGAGAATATTGATTTGCTGGCAAAATTAGATTTTCAACCTTGCCAAATGAAAACCTGCCTTAAATTAAATCTCCCTCTGTCTGAGAGTCTGTTTTCCTTTTCTCCTCTCACATTCTGTACGGACTTTCAAATGATAAAAATAAATCAATAAAAGACAGATACTCGCAACTGGCACGCACGCACACACGCCCTCTATCTGTCGCTCTGTCTTGTGTGCACGTGGCACACATGGAGCCACCCCCGGCAGACCCCAGCAGTGCCGTTGGTGATGAACGACACTGTAGTGGGTGATCAAAGCAGGTGAGAGGAGCCGCGCTGGAGTGAGCTACTTCCTTCTACCGCTGCACGGTAATACAATGGCGCTTCTGTCACCCTCTGGCTCCGGCTCGGCTGCTCCAGGTACAGCTGAGCCGTGTCATCTCCATCTCTGTTATTTATCCATCCAGCACACTGCTGCTGCTCACACATGCAACAAAAAAAAGAAAAAAAGTGAGCACACACTTGTTACTTGCTTCTCTGCCACTGCCCTGTTTAATAAGTAGGCAAAGAGAATACATGCCTGTGTTTTCAGCGCGAGCGGGACTGCGAATGTTTATTTACTATTGTTTTCTTGAGTGTGCCTCATGGTGGTTCTGATTCTCATCAAGTGTAATTGGGCTGAAGGATGGAGTCACGGTGGTAGGAGTTCCAGACAACCTGCTTACACGCAGTACCAGAGAGTCGTCGTGCTCTCCTCCCTTGCAGCCGGAGAGTTGCTGTCAAACATTCAGGGTCTCCGAGACACAGCCGCTGTGTGTTTACTGCTCATAGCGTGCACGCACGCCTGCACATCGCCACAAGCTTGACAAGGAGGAGGAAAAGCTGCCTCACAGCTTCTTTCTCATGCATCTATCCTATTTCTTCAAGGATTTCTAGATTTGAATATGTACATTTACACCAATTTGATAATTCGTAGCAAAAAACAATAACTGGTGTTTGTGCGTCGGTAGCTGATATTTACTGATGATGAAATAAAGTTCACTGATGATGATTTCTGCTTCAGCCCCCAGACTGGAGTCGAGGAGCCCAGGGGAGATTTATTTAGCTCCAGGTCTGAAGTCAGACCTCCATCTACAGAGGGGAAAGAAACTTTATTGACACCCTCCTCTACTGTCGATTCATGCTTTTTATTAATTATGAACCGTAGCAGGCAATTTATTACTGCTGTCTCTGGCACACCCTCATAAACCCGCCACAGCGCGCCCGTCACGCTCACTCACACACACACCCACACACACAGTGCTGCACTATTCACAGAAGGACAATGCCAGCCTCACATTAGCAGCATATGATATACCTCACCTGACAGTTCTCACCATTTACCATTACTTAACCCAAAGTGCCCTTTTGTTGGTCATGTGCACAAACACACTCAGCATGAAAATAGACAGAGGAGGCATGAAAACAATCATCAGTCATTTATGTTGCCTCATTTTTTGCCGATTGGTTCGCTATGCAAAAAAAAAAAATCACATTTAATAAACAAAGGGGAAACAATGTTTTGTTTTTATAGATACATAGATGAAGTGGTGCATCATTCCAGGACGATCCTCAGTCAGATTTCTTAATGGTGGCTTCACACACCAAGATGGGAGTCACATCCCAGCCTCATGCATAGCGATGATCCTGTATTATTCTGTGTTCTCTTCCCTGGATTATCACGTTAGCTTTCTTGGGATCCATGAAGTAATATGAATATTGTATAAACCACAACACGCGCATAAATAAATACATACATCCAAAATCTCCCCAAATCCTCACACAAGAATCACAGCTCAACAGACCTTTAGGACACGTTTGAAGACACTTGCAGTGCACACTGATCAGACTATGCTGCCATAGCTTGGTCGGATCAGTGGTCGGATCGTTATCAGGCATTGTTAAAAAGTGATCCTTGTAGTTTTATGAATCGAAACTTGCACGGAATCCTGCTATGTGAATACATTTAAATGTATCTGAACTTTGCTTGTAAAGATTATATCAAATTCAGTCTCGCTCTTCTTGTTTTATTTTGCTTGTTAATAATTCAGAATGTTCTCCAAATCCTTCAGCGTGCATTAAGCTACCAGCCACAACGCAGGGTATTACTGATCGGTCGATTTCTAAAATGTCAGCCTTGTTATTCAGGTTAAGCTGTTTACAGGATTCTTTCATACCAGATCTCCCAGCTGACACGTCTAAAGCAGATGACAAAATATTCTTCCCACGGATAAAAGCGTTCCAACAGCTTCTTACTGGTTCTGAGTGAGCAGGTGTTGGTAATTCCAGAAAAGTACAAGGAAATCAAACCATTAACACATTTATGATGGATTCATATTTAAATCTATGAGGAAGGATTAGATCAGAAGGTCTCTCCCGTGTGTGTCCCTGCTACGTCCTGCCGTGATCCCGATGAGACCACAGATGTGGAGGGCTGTCTGTCCCTCCAAGGATACGTCCACCAGTCCATTACTGACCCCCTCACCAACACCACCAGCCAGGCTGGTTGATGTTGCAACAGGGTGTTCTCCACACCATCACCAGACTTTCTCACTATTGTGCTCACTGTGAACCTGCTGTCATCCCCAGGGAGAACAGGGCACCAATGGAGAATGGGCCCAGTCTGGTGTTCTCATTCAGCAAATGCCAATCTGGTTGCACAGTAATGGGATGTGAACACAGGGGCCTCACTTGTGGATGATGAGCCCTTATGCCATCCCCCTTGCAGTCGATCTAGACAGAAACATGCAGGAGTAGCCTGCAGGGGGGCCCTTTTGTAGGGTTCAGGGAGTGCTCCTTCTGCTCCTCCTTGAGAGAGATGAAGCAAGTCCAGCTGGAGGATGCTTCTACTCCTATGGTCTCCTGCAGCTCACCTGGTTTCCTGGTATCTCCTCTGGGCTTTTGATACTGCGTTAGCAGACAGAGCAAATCTGGTAAGGGCAGATATAGATGTACCAGCCTGGAGAAGCTGCACTACCATAGCAACTTCTGCAGACTGCAGAGACCTCAAGTTACCACTAGGGGTGACAGAAAAACTAGCAAAGAATCAACGATAAAGTCCAATGTGGCCCCGACCTAGAAGGCATTTGGAAATAGGAGCAAACAATTGCATGTCTTTTCCACCTGTGTTCTGTCCCATTTGCACAACAGGTGAAAGGGATTTATGATCATTACTGTATCCTGAGTGGACAGGAAGATCCCCTAGAAGTGTAATTGACCTGTTCCTTTGATTTTCGCTAGCAGTGCAGTTTTGTTTGACCTGTTCTTGCTCTTGTCTGTAGCCCTTTGGTGAGACTGAGCTCCTCTAATGAGGCACAGGTAAATTAGCTCTAAATGCAGGTGATAACCTCACCGTCTGATGCGTGCTTCCTCACCATTAATACCAATTGCAACATTTCTCCATGCGTTCCGCTTTAAGCTTAAAATTGAGGCTGCGACCTAGACTCTTTGCCTGGGGGGTCTCTTTATGTGTCTCCCAGTAGTCACTTTCAGTGAGATCTCTGCATCATTACCTAAAACCTTGCTCTATTTCTAAAGGTAAGACGCTGTTTAAATTTGTCAGTGAAGCTTGTGTTCTGACATTTTTTTTCTCTCCGGCTTTGAAGGACTGCAGTTAAAAACAGAGACACTTCTCTTTCCTCCAAAAAAATAAAAAAAATAAAAAGCAGACGGAGGTATTATTTGTCATTGCCTGTCCTTATTACCTCACGGGGTGAGATAGCGCCGGAGAAAATTTCCAGAAATAAAGATGAAAGGGAGAAGAAGGTGACCAGAGAAATGAAAGATGAGACCCTCTGACAGTAATTGTGCAGTGAAAAGTATCAGTAACCCAATTAACACTGTACTGTAGCCCTCACTGCGTTCAGATCTGGCTCTGATATGTTCTGTGATGCATTCCGACACTATAGTTAAGGGAATCATTTCCTGCCGGTGGTATGAGCAATGTAATTACACTTTAGGCTTCAGGTTTATTGCATTATGCAAATTGATCTAGTTCCTGTGCTGGATAAGGTGTCCCTAACACTTGGTTAAATGATAGTTAGAAGTTATTGTTACTTTGTGTGCAGAAACATGTTTACACGGTCAGGATTAAGGAGCTAAGTTGAATGTTTTGATTCCTGGCCTATAATGAGGGGTCTCACTTGACTTACTCGTCTGCTAACAGCTGAGTAAATCCAACTTTTCCCTGCGTGGAAAAACAAAGCAGCTGTATCAAAGGCAGTCGTATGATTATATGTATATATGTCGAATTTCTCTACAGTCTGACTGAAATTCAGTAAAGCAGCGTTTTCATTTTTGAGACAGGCGGTATCCCTTCTCTGATCTGCACTCTTACAGCAGCGCTGTGCCGCATTCTCCGTCTAAATTTACATCCAAATCTTTTTGATCAGAGCAGCTGCTCCAAGCAATGGTCAATTCAAGGATTTGTTGGTATGCTGGGGTCCTTATGCTGGCTGGCAGATGTTCATTAGCCAGCTAGCCTTTCATCTCAGTATGGAGAACAATGGCCTGGCATTCTGTCCCGCTCTTTCATGAGCTAATAAGGCATCATATCTGACCTCAGAGCAGACAATAATCCATTTGCAGATGAACACCTGGGATCAAGCTGGCGTTGTGCACTCGAACTGCCAAGTACTTGACAAACTTCTGTGAGACGCTTTTGCCTCAATACTTCTCTGTTTGTATATCAATGATAATCAATGTTTGTATCTCTGAATGACTTGTATGCATTGGAATGCAATTACTGCTAGCCACCCCCCACCCCCCTGGTGCCTTAACAGTTTAACAGTTGTTGCATTAAATGAAAAGTCATTCGCTGTAAATATGCTATAAATAGGAAAGAAATCAGCACGCTGCTGTGAAAAGCAAAAATTTCCCCAACAACAGTTATGTTCCCAAATCAAATAACCTCTCAAATCAGGAGAGCAGCAGATGCCTCATTTTCCTGCAAAGTCTCCAACGTTTGCAGTAAACTAAGCTTACTGCAGCTGGTTGCATCACCATATTTACTCGGCAACTATGACAGCCGCCACACAAAGGTGGTGCAACAGTCTCTGATTTCTTTAGTTTGGCAGTTTGCTCTCTCATTGAATTCTATCAATCAGCTTTGTTTTCTCACATTGAATCAACGACGGCATTTGCCAGGAGAAAGAAGCAGACGCACACTTTGTTATTTCCAGTCTGGTGTTTGAAAACCACCCAAATCCAACCAGTTAAGCCAGTGAGCAGTTGCGGGGTGAGTGTGGTCGTCATCCTGTCACCAGCAGGGACACTTTATATTTCACAATGATATGCAGTGTGAAGCGTCAGCGTGTCATCTTTGACTGGAGCAGGAGACGCCTTGGCATGGACGCCTCAGCTGCGCGCGTCCTTTGGAGGCAGAAACACAAACAAGTCATTGCCGTAAGCTGGGAATGACTTGTTTACTAGAGTCAGACTCCCTTGGATATACCCCCCATCTAAATATACATATGTCTGTTTGCATTGGGGGGCATTCTATTACAAGATACGACCCCTGTAAACCTACAGAATGTATTTTAAGAACCAAGATGTATCGGTCCTGCCTCTGATGCGCAGAATCTAGTTGGAATTTTAAAGTAATGTGCAAACCTGAAACTCCTGCGACACAGTAGAATAATCCATTAAGCTGAAACGTAAAGTCTCTTTACGCTCAGTCATACCTTCTATTTATAGTTCATCTAAAAATGTACCTTTTTTATTAAATGCAAACACGTTACCAGTTGGGCATCTGCAGCTGGATAAGTTAGGTGTGGCCTCACAGACTGCCACCGTTAAAATTGTGCTTATTTGTTTTTATTTCATTTCGCTGTTTTGTTTTCTGTGCTAACATCTGAAAATGGTTGAGCTGGTGTTCATCTTTGCACTTTGCTCTGTATTTCTGAGACCTTCAGGTCCATTTAGTCTGACAGGAGAATTAGATGTGTCTCTCCAAGGAGGATTGATTAGAACTGCCTCTGGTGTCTTCTTTGTATTCATTTCAGGCGGCATGAAAACATTTTATCTTTGATTCTGTAATGCAGGCA
The DNA here is from genome assembly GCF_901000725.2 of Takifugu rubripes. Lineage (NCBI taxonomy): Eukaryota > Metazoa > Chordata > Actinopteri > Tetraodontiformes > Tetraodontidae > Takifugu > Takifugu rubripes. Next base: position 3,371,448 of record NC_042297.1, on the reverse strand, counting down.
TAAATACACACAACAGACAATGGTTGCATTAGTTCATGAACCCCAATATATTGATTAAAATTTTCAAAGAAAACCATAGAAGATTAGTTTTCCATAGGCTAATTTGATCACAAATAGATTCAGACACCACTACAGGTAAAGGCAGTGGCAGCAAAATGCCTGACTACTTGAAAATCCTCAGCTTGACATTCATTTTGTATAATAAAATCTGAGTATTCACCATACCTGCAGCACTGATGTCATTAACCAGTACTGATAATATGGATTTATGTGACATGTGACATTAATCTTATCGGAATCGCATGTGTTTGGGTGGAAAAGAAACAACATTGTTCCTTTTATGTCACATTCATGTTTTTAGGAATAAAACCACCTCTTCTTCATCTGCATTTATTAGCGCTCTAATGTGGAGATAAATATACAGTCAAAGAAGCTTTGAAAGGTCGGCGGGTGCTAATTTTAACACAGCGCCTCCGTCACTGCTGGTGGGTGTGTGCAGCTGCAGTTACACATGACTGAAATGACAGATCCCGACAGGGAAACGCTTGATGGAATTTTCGATTGAAAACACTCAGCTGTGAGCTGGTGACAGTCAGGAATTTGGTGGTGGCTCCAAATTCTCTGTGCAGGAAAAAGCACATCCGGGCTAAAATGTTTGCAGCCCCAGGTGAGTACAGCGTGTGATTGAAAAGCCATGATTGCTCTTAAGGGGACTAAATGGAGTAATATTGCAAATCCATACCAAGCCATGAGCTAATTGATTGTAAATATTTCAACAGTGAGCAGCAGGGGTCAGATTGGATTGATTTTTCCGACGCAATTTGCTGAACAACATTTAAACCACTTGGGAAGGCAGCTGCAAAAAAGAGATGGGAGGAGAAAAAAGGAGAAATAAAAGTATGGTCGTCAGTCAACCCATTGATGATATCGGCAGTGAAATGTCCTGCGATTGATGTTTTAAAGGTCAAATTTAGAACAAGGCATCACCCAACTTCATTTATTCCTCAAAAAAAAAATAAAACAACAGCAACTAATGATGGCAGAAGTTGCCAGGTTATTTCATAGAGAACAAATATAATGGATCACATTAAAAGCAAATGTGTTCCTTTAGGAGTGCCTGATGTGACTCACAAGGCTGGGGCACTAGCCTTTCTATATTTAAATTTATATATTTGACGTTTTTGCCGCATGCCCCACTGCTACATCCTTTTGACAGACACCTGAAAGAGCTGTATCTGTAAGCAGGCATCCATGGGAATAAGCTTTGAAGCGATTACATTTGATAGCAATCTTCAATGGGACCTTGAATGACAGCTATGCATCTATTTGGAGACAAATGCAAAACAAAACGCTGCCACTCATCTATGACTTTCACTTTTCCCCTGTCTGTAAGTATCAGCAGTGAAAATTCCACCCAGAAAAATAGTGGCGCAGAAATGACAACCCACAGGCTTGTCATTCAGTGCCCAGTAGACAGTGTGAAGTCAGAACTGCTGCACTGTCATACCTCCGCGCTCTGCTGTTACCTTTGACAGACACAATGTGAAGGTTTTGTTTTTTTGATCAGAGACACATAAAGAACCAACAACAGTTGTTCATAATATGGTGTCCAGGACTTGTCAGACGTGAATCGGATGCAGTGACAAACGCATTATACACAGTTCACAGCGAATCCCCCCCCTTACTTTTGTCAGGCCTTCTGCTGTTTTTGGTGTTTGGCTCGTTCTGAACGGAGTTCTGCAGTTCATTGGGAAACAATTGCTTGGCCACGCTGTCCCATTTGCCTATTCCTGACCAAAAAAAACATGGTGGTTGACATATCTTTGATACCGTTCATTTATTTCTGTCTCTGGACGATACATTTCAAAGTGGGCCAAGATGCCAACATTGCCAAATGTGTCTCAAATAAATTATACCCCAGCCAGAATGGAAGCTCCTTGGAGGCCGTCCTAGCCAACGGCAGTAAATCAAGGGCCCGCGCCAACATCCCAGCAGCCACCACGCAGGAACACACAGTAGGGGCACCGACAGCGTCGGCTGACTTGGCAGCTCAAAGGGCCTCTGACCGTGAGCCAGCAGGGACCTCGGGGAACCAGCAGCACCTCTTGGACCGCTAAGTGAGCGAAGATTGAAACCAAGCAGTACGAGAATTACAATGAGGTCTGTGACAAACAGACAGTGAAAGGAGAAAGGTGCCGAATCAAGGGAGAGCTGCCAAACACACAATACTCATAATGAGCATGTGGCAGTGTGGCGGGCGGGGGGGGGGGTTGCACAGTGCATTAATGCATTTATCAAAAACACACTATGATGAAGAACACGCTGGTTCCAGTCGAGGAAGATAAACAAAACCTACAAACAAAACCTCCTTTGAAAGCAGCACTCGGGGATCTTCAGCTGCACCTCTACATGCTTTTGACACATCGAACAAAATGTCCTTGAGATGTTTGTCTGTGTGCATCCATAAAGTCCCAGAAAACAAAGACTCCGGATAATCCATTGATGTTTGTCTCCACTTGTCTATATCCTCTAGCTCCCATATCTCTCCCGTCTCATCATCAATTAATGTGTGTAGCGCTTAAAAGTAATCTCTTATCATTTAAATGAATCTGAAGCCCCTCGGCAGAACTCGCAAAGCCCCACATCAACTCACCAGCTGCTCCCTTTTAAGTCCCCGATCATTTGAGCCGGGCTCCGGTGGCTCGTCGGGATGTTGATGTTATGCCGTCTGCTGGTTTTCCCTCTTCCTGCTGGCCACTAGCCAGGCTGGAGCAAAGGCATTAGTGAGAAAAAGCCATAACCCGCTGGCAGTTCTGTTATCATCTGCCAAAACAATGAGGCAGGGCAGCCATTTTAAAGTTGAACACGGAGTCATGTTAGAACATCAAGATGCATCAGGGCAATGTTTCATCACCTTCGCACCTGCATCACCAGCAGAAACCTGCAGGTACATTATTCAATGCCCTCACATGTCATTTCATCCACATCGCTCAGACATTCAAGCTTCATGTCACAAGTAAACATTGAAAACTTTCACAGAGCTCCAACGATGTGACTAACTTCACCACCAAGGGAAATGAGACACAGTCAGCCATGAATTGAAAGAGAGTGTAATCATGATAAATGTGGAAAGAGTCATTATCAAGATACAATTTGACTTTAATTATCAGGTTTCTTTTTTTTGTTTAGACTTTACTTTCTCCTCTGGCTTCAACAACAGCATGAAATCAAGGAGTAATTTGTTCCACCATTTATTTATTTTTTTAATGCATGTGCTAGAAAGTTGTGACTTTGCAAATCTTCTGGAGCCTAAAACTAAGCCCTCCTTTTCTTTTATTAACAGTTATTCAGCCGTGGTCTGGTTACATCGATGCACATACCTGAAGGTAAATTGAGGAAAATGGTGCATATCAATGAAAAATCTGATCATGCAGTAAATGCATCCCAAAAAGCAGATAACTGTCTTGGCTTCTCTTCCAAACCTCTGGGCTGTGGTGTTTGCAGTATAAATTACAGTAATTCTTTGTATTTTGTTTCAAAAGATGAGCTTCGGAAAGAGGTTCGGGGTTACTTTGAGGTAAACTTTCCACATTCAGTGTCATAGAGGACACATTTAAACAGAGGTGGTTGGATGGAAAATGTTTATGCCTCTGACCCGTCGAAGTCACTGAACATCACCTTGACGGACTCTTCTGTGTCGGCATCGGTGTGTTCTGAGCTTGATTTGATGTACATAATCACAGCACGTCTCACCCAATTCACATTTGCTCCGGGGTCATTTACGAGTTTGGAAGTGACGTGCGGGGGTGTCTGGCCTCTGCAGCTCATGTTCAGGAGCAACAAAAAGAGAGGAAAATCAACGCATCCGCTTCCAGCCATTCAAAATATAGACTTCACACATACTTGTGTCATGATACCATGAATGATCGCTGGTTCGCAGATGTCGGGGTGAGAGTGATTTCAATAGGGCCGTCCAGATCATCCTGTCTCCTGCAACCTCCTCAATCTGACTCGATGGGACTGAGGAGAGATTTAAACCCTCACTTGTGACTGGGCTTTGCCTTCGGGTGTCCCGCCGGCGGGACATGTCCGCATTACCTCCTCAGGCAGACATCCGAGAGGCATGCCGACAGGACGCCTGAACCACCTCAGCGGGCTCCTTTCAACGTGGAGAAGCGGCGGAGAAGCCTCAAGTCTGCATCGGTTGTCTCGGGTGAGGGAGGGAATGAAGAATGTCCTATAAATTAAAACCTTTGCTTTAGCTTTCAGATGTCACACAGTCTAAATGATTTTAACATTAAAACACGTTGCCTGCAACAACCAGACAGAGTGAAAGTAACAATTTTATAATTGACATGTGATAATCTGACTTGACAAGGAAATATGAGTGGAGAACACACCCACACACACACACAGACACACAGACACACACAGACTGACATACAGTTGAAGTTAAAGTTTTGTTTCCAGAAAGCATCACAGACACACTGGAATCAGAGGTTGTCAGCCATTTTACACACTCAGCGCTCCTGTATTGCCATCTTCATGACATCTAGACACATTTGGGTCAGGATAGAAAAGGAGTGAATCAAGGTGACCCTGCTCTACCAATGCAATAACGCTATACGATGCAGTCGCTAATGGAACAGAGATGCCCACAGAGGGCATGCGCTGCTGACTCTCAGCTGTCAGTAACACTCAGCACACAGTCAGAAAGAGCAACTCAATACGGTTTTGACCATCTCTACATCTTTGAGGAACCTGACAATGACAACAGCAAGACTTCCTCCTTTAAAATAAAACATTTCTGAATTGAAACGGTTCGAGGAGCGCGCGCACGCTTGGCCTGTAAAGCAGAAACTGCGATGCTGTCAATGGAAATGTTCTGTTGTTTTTCCCATTTTTGTCTTTTTCAATTGTAGGACCAGCAGATGTGCCAAGGTCCATCCTACAGAATGGACCCATGTGCATGTTTTGGGCTCAGTCCTGTCAGACCTCTGGGGAAAGTCCTGCCGCTCGGTTCCCCTGGCTGCAGGCTGCACTTCTTTGTTTGACCAACCAACATATTTCAAGATATGTTAAAACAACATGGCTTGTACAGTGGGACGATATTTTCATTAGCTTTCAGAACATTTTTGCATGTGTGGTTTAAGAAACCTGAGAGCGATTTGCTCCAAGTATTGACAGCATGTCAACCTTTGACCTCTGAGGTCCCTGCGTGCACGTAACACGCAGCCAGGCTGTTATATAACAGACCTGCGTGGCGGCGTTATGCCAGAAACAGTCGAACTGGGGGAGTTTTTGGAATTTGAAAGTTGGTGGGTCAGCTGGAAAATGAAAAATAAACCAAAGTGGCGGTGCGTTGGGTGCCACAGTTCACGTGGGCTGTTATAAAAATAAATTCCCAGCAGGTGAATGAGACACTTGTCTGTATCCAGGTCATGACTCACCTGCTGTCTCCTGGAAGCTCATTTGCATTTACAATGTTGCTGATCAGGAGGAACAGACAGGAAGTCTCACCTCTGCCTCACAATAACTACAAAGACGTCTCCGTCTTCTTCAGTGTCCCCATGAAAGGTCACATGAATTCACCTCAGAAATGTTGCAACTGTGTAAATATTCTGCAGTGGTGATTCTCTCTGTTCTGCATTAAGCGGTTGGTACATGTCAGCCGTGCGGAAGCGCGCATCCCCATCACATGAAAGCATTTCCGAAAATGAGGTGATTCAACAGTCTCCCACCAGGAGGAAATACTCTCAATCTGCTTAAGTCCTAACACAGAATTTAATTTTAATTAAATGGTTAATGAGCCATGGGATTAATGCCAATGGCTTTTTAAAGCAAACATCTATAAATCATTAAGGCTCCATTTGAAAGGCAGAGTGAGCAGGGCTAACGAGTATACGTGCCTCCAGCTGCCCACGGCTGGCGCCCCCCTCTCTTTCTTCCTCTCTCTCTTGGGCTTTGCACTCTTTTTTAAGCATATTTTTATTTCCATGTTGTACAGTACATCAATAGGCATAATTGGATAGACATATAATTAGATATCACAGTACTCTTTATCTATCGCAGGGCACTGTCCCCCCACCATTACATGATGCCCAAATACATCCGTTTAATTAAAACAGACAGAGACCTATAATAAAACATAATAAAGAGAACACACAGCACCAATTAAAACATTAAAAAAGCATGGAAATAAATAGCATTAATGAATAATAATAGTGACGATGCTGTAAGTGAGTGTAATAGAATTCCAGTTTGGTGGTATCGTTTGGCTGTCTACTTGGTTTTTTAGACAGAATATGCTTATTTTTATGGATCTTTGTGTTTTTCCCGTTTTGACACGTATCCTTCCAGCGGTTTCAAATGGCAGCAGATTGAAGCTGCGAAAAATGGAACTTATTAAAATGTGTGTGGATGCGTCATTTTTTATGTGTCATTTTCCAAGTATTCCTCTTACACAACTGGAAAATCGATTCTATCAGTCTCTTTTTAATAACTGCTTTATTTTATAGTGATTTTCTTGTCTTGCATTGCCGACATTTCTACACATTTTGCATGTATTTGTTTTAATTTCTTCTGACAGACAACATATTGAAGACATACTCCTGAGCCTGTAAGCTTAGCATTGAAATGGAAAGGGAGAAAATGGGCAGTTTCAGTCGTCTTTCAACTCTGCCTCGAATCAGTCCAAACCCAAAGTCCCCTCCATCTATAATACATTGTGAAGTGCTATTGAAGACTATCAGATATAAGCAGAGAGTCAGGGCCTGCAGTGTGAACTGAGCCTGTCTGGGATATTAAATCTCCTTCTTGCTGGCAGCTGTCTAAATGGATGAATTTGGAGACTGGTCCAGCTAAGTGTGAGTGTTCACATCAATGCTGGATGAGGTAGTGTCCTTGCATCATTTACAAACACCGTGGAAGCAGGCAACGATGCGCCTTGGTGCTCATTTAAACACACCTAACTGTAACCCAAAATCAAAAATTGATTGCTTTCGAGGCATTTATCCAGTGAGGGTGTAGAACCCAATGGCAGATGATTAATGTACGGAAGGTGGAAGGTAAAGGTGACCATGTTTGATGCAACCTAAAGTGTGTGATTGTTTCATGTCTATCACCTGCTGAGCCTTTAGCATGAAGGCATCCTTGCAGGTAACATTTAAACAGGGCAATAAGAATTATTTAACTAGCTGTTTAAAAACAGAGCAAACTGGAGGCTGAACTCCATAAAATGATAAATATAGTCTGTGCCTTCTTACTTTCTTCTGCAGACCTCGAGCATAATCAGGCCCACAGGCACAGATTTATCTCTTCGCCTTTGGGTGTCTTCACCGAACACCAGCGGGGACCACTGACAAAGGATTGCACATTTTATGCTGTCTTTGAGACACCCAATTAACTAATCTTTGGTGATATTACCACTTTTGCCCCTCGTTCCTCTGTTATGCCAGCTGTTCATAATGCCTGTCACATTCACTTGGTTGCTCTTGGTTGCTCTTGGTTTTTGAACCACACATTTGCCCATCAGCTCTTGTTTTGCTCCCACAGCGTGCGGTAGCTGGTAATGGAAACATAAAAACACTGCTTCCGCTATACAAACAGCTGAAATTGCGTCTGTCAGATGGTCTGATGTGTGATGCACTTTCAGGATAAAGTTATGCGATTTGACGGATCATCAGGTGTTTCTGACATCTGCATTGAATACAACACAAGTGAGAGAAAAACAAAATTCTCTTTATTTAGAAGGCAAGAAGACAAGTTCTCCATCTTGTTGCACAACAGTATCAAGGACGAAAGAAGTAATATTAATTCCGATGCACTGTTCTGTATCTCTAAGCTTCTCCCTACATTTCTATATTGTTATTATCGTCTCCTGTATTAGAAATGATAGTAACTGGTCTAAAATGTCTTGAGCACAGGATTCAATAATTGACAAAAGCTGTCAAAGGAGCATCCAACTGCACACCTGTCGGATATTTGGTTTTGACTTCCTGCTTCGCTCCAATATCTTGTTTTATGAAGAAAAGCAAAAAAGGAATTTGATGTGAAATCCCCAGTGATAAATTTACCCTAAACCGAATCACTAAAGCCTCCTGGTGCTCGGCGGTCTGGGCAGCTGTGCAGATTCCTCAGCAATATCCAGGAGAACCCCTGCAGCAGTTCTCACCCTTTATGCATTCTTATTTATAAACCCGGCTCATTCTCTTCTCAGCTGAAGGCTTTGTTCACTGAAAGTCAAACGATACCAGGCTGTAGGACCGTCTTTGGCCATCTAACACATATCAGCACTGAGAAAGACTGAGACAGAATATTGAGGCTGCTCTGGGTTAAAGATGGCCTTGAAAGCACCACTAAGCCGTTTCACCGATATCACAGCTTCGTCCAACACTGTTATTCTAAAGTACCGTACAGGCATGTATGGAAAAATGTCTTGGATGTTCATTCTTGACAGGACACAGGCTTCAAGATGGTGTGAAGACTCACCAGCAGGCGGGTCGACAGCCACGTCTTTTAAGACTCGACACAGTGAATGCCACGAGACACATTTCCCTGTTAAATAAATAAAAAGCTCAAGTCTGGAATAAATGTGGATGCTGAATAGAAGCGGAAAGCTGGGCTAGTTAGGAGCGCTCGTTGGAGTTTGTCCCCCTTTGTTTCCTCTCTTTTTTTTGCTGATGATTGCAAACAGAGAAGATGCCGGAGAAGAGCCGTGGGTTTTTGGGGCATTGTGACGTGTTCAACCTTGCAGGAGTTTGGGAGAAGGATTTGTCCTTTGAGCTTAGAGGATGCGTGTTAAATAGCAGCACAAGGACGAGCGGGACACCCCTGTGGACAGGACATGTCCAGAGTGAGGAAGGTGAAAGGGTTTAAGTGCAAAGATAGGTGCTTTAAATAATAATGCTGTCCTTTTACAGACGGAGGTTATTGTTTTGTGTGCGTATGTGTGTGTGTGAGTGTGTGTGGGTGTGTTAAATCAGGCATAATGACACACTTCCACTTCCAGGAAACATATCATGGCAAATCAATAGACACGTGTATTTATTTATTTATGTACTGCAGTATTTCTTGGCGACAACTGATTTTGTAGTTTTTCTTTATCAAACGCCGGCGTTATAGATTTCCGTAAGAAATTAATAACGAGCCTGCTGAGCCTGGGGAACAGATGGGATATTTTGCTTGGATTTTACATCTAAATGGCGAAACCACAGCACTGTGGTTTCACTCAGCTGTCAGAAAGTGAGTGGCACCACATTACATGGATGATTACCAATAATTCCCTCGCCGGGAGTCAACTGAAAAAAGACAACAATGTAATTACACTCCCCCTTTGGCAAACTGTTTTGTCATACAACAGAATAACGACATGCTCTTTTGACACCAAACCAGTGTCTCATGGATTTGTTGGTAATAGGCCTGTAAATCAAAAAAGTGCTACTTTCCTCACCTCGCACCTGGAGTCCGGATGTGCCAGACAGGCAGGACGTGTAAAATAATGCTTTTGCTCCCAGGCTCAAGAGCTTTTGTGCTACGCTTGGTGATGTATGAGCACCCTGACAGCTGTCGTATAGCAACTTACAAAGACTTACTCAGTAATGGGAAATGTTATATGGCTTTTATTGTTATGCAGCGCACGTATTCCAGAGGTAATTTACACAGATTCAATGCCCCATAGTATTATAGATCATGATTATTAACAAAAGGACTTGAGTCTTTGGCACGTTACTGACTGGGGCATCTTTCAACACCTTGTGTGGAGACGTTTGACCCACCAGTGGGGATTTAAAGGCTGGTCTCAGGCTGGAAAATAACTTAAGTTGTATTTCCTCCCCGTGCACAATCGCATGCATGGCTGGATGTCATACACTGGAGCAGATATACGTTACCTTGTCCTCAACGGCCACCGATCTCACGAACGCAGTCCAAGTGTGGTTGCCTCACCTCTACATGAAAACAGTTTTGGAAGCCGCAACATTCTACAAGCTACTTTCTGCACTTTAAACTAAACTTTCCAGGTCAGGACTAATATGGTTTGGTGTTCTTTTTCTATCACTGGACATTGAAATTAAAGATACAGATTTTTCAAATAATGCTAGACGTATGAGGATTCAGAAATGTTTCCTTTGGCAAATTTGCCGCACTTGAGTTTAATAATTCAGTAAATAAATCATTCCCTCCACTGGCCAAGCGCTCAGACACATGGACACGAGAAACTAGCAAAAAACAAATTATAAAGAAATTATAAGTGTGGTATTAAAACATTAACACCCCCCCCCCCCCGAAAAAAAGGCAGTACAAGTGGAAGTTTTAATATACTTTAAGCAGAATGCCAAAACAGATTTGTATGTTGGTCCATGTTTTCTGAAACTGCAAAGCTTTGACCTTTTGTTAGCCATCAAACTTTCATGTAAACTCAAAGGATCCATATTTTAGGACAGAGATGAAAGATTCCAGGATTTCATCAAGATTATTTGAAAGAGAATCAGTAATCAATAATAATTGCATGTTTATTTATTTATCAGAGAATCTGCAGTCTCACATTTACTTCCCGTGTGTTATTTTATTGAGTTACTTGGTAGAAATTTGAAATTCCCAGGTTGGTTCAGCTCAGCAGGTTCTCTAATTCCGCAAATATGTTGTATATAAATGCGCTTACAGATGCTGCAGTTCTTAATTTACTGGCTTCAATTTGTTTGTAAAAAACAAACAAAAGAAAACTACATTTGCTTCTTAAATTCATTTGCAACTGATATTTGAACAACGTCCTCCTCGGGGTTGAGTCAGATTGCTTCCATATTTAGGGAAGCTTATTATCTGCCTTTGTGATGAAAGTGATTAAACATCGGAAATATGGTGTTCCTCCAGGAAAGCCAATATTTACACACCCCCCCTCCCTGTTTTTTGGAGTAGACAGACAGACAGACAGACAGATGGTCTATTCGTCCCCAAGAGGAATTCCCAGAAGGTCAAAATCTGCGAGGGCCCGGTCAATCACGCTTGCAGCTTTATCAGGGGCCCGAGCGGCGGCCAAGGCCGGAGGACTCTGTGGTGAGCGTATCGTTTCTGCTGCACACGTTTGTTGTGTCTTCTTTGCTCCCTCTCTCAACCCTCCTGCTGTCATCAGAGCCACCGGCTTCTCGGCGATTGGAAGGTTATGGCACCAAGGAGCGGTCGAGGGTCTCAAGGCCTTTCATTCCCAACCAGCCTCTCACCGTTTCCTATACAGAGAACTCTAATGGTCCTAGTGGGTCGCCAGGAGACTCCCACTTGGAGGGCGGGCCAGAGTTAGGAATCTGCCTTTTATGATCTCTTTTGCATTGTCTTTGATCCCTCCGTCAGCTCTCCCGTATTTATATATTCAGATCACACCTGCTCTGCCTCTGTCTTCAGTCCACCTGGTCCACGTCCACTCTAATCAACTGCAGCATAAAAGTCTGCTCCTCTTCTCCATCCTTCACCAGTTTGTTGTTAATCCCTTGAGGTGCATCAAGTACTCTCAAAACTATTTTCCATGTTTTTTTTTCCTGCCCTCGGGTTTCTGACTCTGTTTTTCTTTCCCTTCTCGGAAAAGGATTTTGGACTTTTGTGCCTCATCCAACCTGCTTCTCATCTCTTTTCAGTGTCCTGCCAATCTCTCTCCCCAGGACAGCCGGTCCCGCCCAGCCTTCTGCCACAGCCCCAACTCTCGTCTCCCTTCCACAACCTGTCGGCCCTTGATCCATTGTCTTACAGCATCAACCTTTTTTTGCTTGTGCAAAGTTTCCTTCTTTGGTAAAAGCATTACTGTAACTAGATAATTGTTGTCCTTAAAACAGCAAACGAGAAAACACTCGATGGCGTTTAAGCCATCACAAATTATTGGAATATACATATGAGTAAATAGAACTTTGAAAAGTTATTAACTCACAGCTGGGCAGGGTGCATGATGGGATTTTTGGGAGATGAAATCATCACAAACTGTGCAAAGACCACACTGTTTTTCTCCTCTTAGTTTTACAGGTTTACGGCGCTGTCACCATTTAACTCGGCATGATCTCCCTCATTAACCTCATCTCCATCCACAGCAGGCCGCTGCTTTTCTGTGGGGGGTGGGGGGGTGGTGGTTCTCGATGCTAATGTGTTTACCTGCATGCTTTTAAATTACAGACACCATTGGCGGCTAGTTTGGGAACAAAAAGGCATATTTATTAGCTAAAGACTATTATGTTTATATCATTTAGCCACATAAAAGAGCAATAAATTGTATCTCTACTCTACTATAGGACAAAATTTAGCTCGAAATCATTCTTACAACTCACATTTTGTGGCTCAGATGTTTGTTTTTTTTTACTTGGAGCTGCTTGTGGTAACCAGAAGGTCCTGGAGCCGGGGAGGGGGCTCATGTTGTTGCTGTGCACGCATGATTCATGTGTCCTGGCTTCCTCCCACAGCCTAAAGACATGCAGAGAGGTGAAAAAACTTGAGTGTAGGTGTAAATGTGACGGTGAATGGATGCCTGTCTTCATATATTTCCCTCCGGTGAGCCAGCGCCTCATTCGGTGTGTTTCCCTCCCTCTCTGATGGTGGATGGAGCCGGGGAGCCTTTCCACACTTCTGTCTGTCGTTATGAGTCCAGCAGGTATCATATGCACGTATATATAAATATTCTGTAGATACATACTCTCTTCATTGTTTTCTTCACATAAGATTGGTTGACCATAAAAAAGGCGTCAAAAAAATAACAGTGGAATGGACACATTTAGAATGACAAAACACTTATTTTCTTTTGTAGAGTGATTAGATTTTGTTATTATTCTTGTTTTGACCACTTTTGCCCTCTCCAGCTCACTGGGGGGGATGCTGGAGCTTATCCCAGGATGCATATGGGTGAAGGCAGGCTCCATCACCTCATTGCAGGGCCCTATATGAGCATTTGGTACCTTGCTCAAGAGCACCGCAGCAGATCTCTGGGGGTGTTCCTGTACCCCTTACAATCAGAACACCTCCTGTGTTCTACCCACATCAAGGCTTGAAACAGAGCCCCCGGCTTCTCAGCCCAGTACTCTACAGACTGAGCTACCACCATTTTCAATCAGTGTTTTGGAATTACAATATTGTTTGGTTCTGGCATATTTTACTCCTCTAGATGGTACTTGGACTGCAAACATGATTTCACAAAATCAGTGCAATTTCGGGTCCTTTTCTAACACCTCACACTTTGCCACAAAGCAGTGTCCTCCGCCATCTGTCTCATATTGTGCCGCACCTAAATTGTTCACCAAGGTGCCATCTATTGTGGTGAGATAATTGCTATTGAGTAGGAACTCATCAAGTGGAGAAATTGAAATTATTTCCTCGTACTCATGGAGAGCGAACCGTGTAGTTAAAAAAAATAAAAAACAGATGATGAATCTCTTTATTTCCACGGGGAACTGCATATGACAGAGGCAGACTTGATTAGGTTGAACAGCAACAAAATTACACGCTCGCACCCCCCGTGTGACCCATCTTAATACTGGCTAGTTAAAACTTTGGCTCAGGTATAGGTTTGTTTCCTCCAGTCAATCACCGCCAACATTTCGTCCTCTTAACATGCGGCCGGTGGATTCAATTTTCCAAACACAAAATTAAACATCTTGTAAATGATGTTTATTGCGCCGTATATTTTCCCTCCTGCAATCAAATGCCAGCAGTCATTGCTCATGTGTTAATTGAAGGTTTTTTTTTTTCTTTATGTAAATTTCGAGAATGGTTAATTAGGGAATATATCACAGTTAGCATGCATTATTCCTGTGGCTTAGTCTATCCTGAATGTAAACACAGTGTTTGCACTGCCGGCTTGTTCCAACACATGTTTGCTGCCGGGCACTGATTTCTTAATAAAAAGAGTCAACTGGCTCCTCCTCTCATCTCTGTCTGCCAGACACACCGACATATGCAGCCAGGGAATTTCCTCGTATTTAATACATAATTTAGAAAGAAAAAGACTCGGTGCAGATGTCCCAGTCTTACTCACAAGACTTACTGGCTTTATGGGGTCCACTCAACTGCATGGGTCCATCAGGTCTGCTGTATTTAGAGGAACTGTGAGCAAGTGTTTCTTCGCTGGAACTTTAGAGTATGTGGTGACAGAAAACCCATCAGGGGTGGGAGCTTTCCTGTCACCGTAAACGTTGACTGAAGTATTGTCGTAAAGGAACTGTAGCTTTGATTTTAATATTCGCTGTTTTCCGTTGGTCTGCGGAGACTCACGCGGAGCCACGTTGTGTCTTTAGAGACACGGAGCCAGGTTTTATCTTCTTGTCAGAGTTTCATTTTACAAGACGGGCTAAACACACTTTGGATTTACTTTCTGGAAATCATTTGGAGATGACATTTGTGAAACCCAAAGGTGGAAGAGAAGGACGTAAATCAGAAAAGAAGAACGGTCTTTCGAATAACTCTTGTCTGTTTAGGGTGCTGAAGAAATAATAATAGAGTTGATTTTTTTTTTTTTAAATGCTGCTGTGTTGTCAAAAGAGATGATTTATTTTTAAAAGGTCTTATACCAAATAGACCGAACAGCCAAATCTGGAGCAGGTGAATGTCTTCAGGCAGCCTGTCAAGTGTGCACCTCTGCCACTCGCCCATTGAATCCAGTAGTCCCTGCAGTCCTGATAAGGACCAAGCCTCAGCTAACAAACAATAGATGGCTAAGAAAAAAAAGGAAGCAGTGATTGGTGATGTTAGGCATTTCATTCCCTCTTCAAGCCACCATTTTAGCACAGGTTTTTCCATCTCTGCATCAACTGCACAGAGACAGCCCTGGAGGGCATGAAAGATGATTTCTGACCAGCTCTTTAAGAGCGTGCCTCACACTATAGTTGAGATGTACAGCAGCCAGACTGACTGACCTATCAACCAGAGCCTCTGCTCTAATCCTCCAGGCTTGAACAGACCAGAGCGGCTGACTGTACACACAGAGCAACCTTGTAGCTTTCTCTCCTGTTGTCTCCAATGGGGAGATACTAGGTGCAAAGTAGCAATATACATTATTTACTCCTTCGTGTTTGCTTCTCTAGCAGATAGATGTGCGCTTTGTTTCTCAAGAAGATGATTGCAACAGGATTTTTACCAGTGCAATACAAAAAGAGATGTGCAGACGTTGGGTAGTTTTGATTTAGTTACTGGTAAGGCAACAAGCTCAGTCCTAGAGGAATCATTGGTGGGACATTTGCTGTGTGATTTAGTTCCTGTCTCACGTGGCCTTTTTCTCTTCGCAATTAAATGACTAGCATTGTCTCTTCATTGTCCTGGTGACAGACTTGTACACCTATTTCAGTGACGGGAGGCCAGCATGACCTGCAAATACAACTAGAATGAGCATCTTTGCCCAGAAGTGTTGCCTTATAACGCCAGTGACAAAGCTTTTTAGCTCAAATGAATGAGTGAATGAATGTCACTCCTGTATGCAGCAGCGTTCCTCACGTCCTTAGTGGAAAATGTATAATTTTGTGATTGTTTGGACACAAAAAAGCAATTTGAGGAAATTTCTAGTGAGAAATATACATCGGAACTCCAGAATATACATCCAGTTCTTTGTTTTTTTTGTCATTTTGATGAATCTTTCACATCTCTACCGTTGTTATGCTGGTTGCTAAGGATGCTGCCACAGACGAAACCAAGTGGCTGTTAAAATATTTGTGTAGCTGCTTAAAATTAAAAAAAACAACATAAAATGAAACTGAGTGCGCAAGGGGAATAAATATATATTCCTATTTGGAATTCAGATTTCTGGTGTTTAAAGCATTAGTGCAACCTATGAAGTACCAGTACATCATGGTTCGATGAACATTGTTTGTGTTGCACACTGACCTTTTCAAAGAAAAAACTTTATCCAGTAACCATAATACTGAGTTAATATGGTAACTCGAGTCTCTTTATTAAGAAGTAGGGTATTTGTGTTCTTGAACAGCGGGTCATTTGATCAAGCACCTCCAGTGATTGACCTCTTCTGGCCAACGCAGCCCTCCCAGATCTACTGAACTCACTAACTCTAACACTTTTTACTCCATTTCTGGCTAACACTGTGAGCTGGGGGGCAGAATTGTCACTATGGTCAATGAAACCTCATTCACAAGCAGCAGCCCAGCTTCCACTCAGCTGCGACCTTCCTGAGGGCAACGATTGACCTAAAGGGTGCTGTGAGGCCACAGGTCAGACCTGAAAATAACACCTTTTACTTCCGATTTCTGACACTTTTGCCTGGAAGGATGAAACAAAAGCAAAAAAATACAAAACTGTGCACTCACATGGTGCCTGGATGGCCTATCGAGACACAGCTCTGTGCAAAATTGCTGGGGGCAAAGGGCAGCTGTAAATGTAGTCTGCTTATCGTGGGTGTCCCATTAAACATCATGCTGAACAACAACACCGACGAAGCCTCTGAAGGCTGATGCAAGGCCCAAATGCAATCGTGATGCCTTCTGAGGAGTTGCGGGATTTACTTTACATTTTTATATAATATATCTATC
Source organism: Takifugu rubripes (assembly GCF_901000725.2). Taxonomy (NCBI): domain Eukaryota; kingdom Metazoa; phylum Chordata; class Actinopteri; order Tetraodontiformes; family Tetraodontidae; genus Takifugu; species Takifugu rubripes. The sequence goes on along the minus strand of NC_042297.1, from coordinate 3,354,952 downwards.
AAATGCTTCCAGCCCCAAAAGCTACAAATGTGGTAGGTTCATTACTTACATCACCGTAACATACCTGTAGAGTTTCGGCACCAACAAACCTTTCTAAGAGGAAAGGGCAGGCAAAAGGTGGGTGTGAGGCCTTTTCCTCTTTTATTGCTTTTTTCCCAAGTGTTTTAACCTGGAGGAACCTCAGATATGTTTATTATTGGAGTTGCTGAACCTCTTCAGAGGGGTTAAAGAAGGTCAACAACCCATGACCTTTGCCCTCAGAAACTTCACAGAGAGTTGTGGTTCTACACAGGCACCAAATGAGGATGGACAGATTGACCCAAAAATACAAAGTAAACGGTGCTGCATTCAGGTCTTACCTGTTGTCTCACAGCACCCTTTAGGCTGACCTTTGAACTCAGGAAGGTCGCAGCCAAGTGAAACCTGGGATCCTGTTTGTGGGCGAGGTCTCATTTCAGCCCCTCGAGCCTGCAATTTTAGCCAGAAATTGAGATAAAAGTCCGAGTTAGTGTGCTGAGTACATCTGGGAGGTCCCACAGAGACCCGGTTGGCCAGAAGAAGGTCACATGTTGCAGGTGCTCGATGCACCTAAACAATGAGGATCAGGGGCCTGATCTATGGGTAGCAGGTTATACGCTAGGAAAAATACTTTGAAGCCTGCAATAATGCTAAAAAACCATAAAATGATGTTCATTAATCAAAAGGTAAAATAATCAAAAAAACAGATGGATTATTTTTGTTTGTTTAGAGCAAGCGTTAAATTCCGGCTGTCTCGCGAAACAACAGGGCAAACAACAATATGTGTGTAATCCCGGCCTCTCAAATCCGTTTTGTGTTGTTTCTTATCGGACGGATATCATCATCCGTTGCACAAATATTTTAACAGCTCAGATAAATACACAATGTAAAAGATAAACACAATAGCACACACGCCACTTGGTTTCATCTGTGGTAGCATTCTTAGCAACCAGCTTAGCAACCGGCATGGCAACCGGCAGACATCAAAGATTCCTCATAAACAAATCAAACACTGAGTCTATCATCGCATTGTTGTTTCATGGCCAACAAAATCGTGAATGAATGTGTTTTCCACTAAGGGTGAAAGGAATGTTTGCAAAGCGAGCCGCAAGCAGTCATGTGACCTGTCAGTCACGTGACCTGTCAGCAGGACAATAGAAAAGAAACGTTTCGTACTCTGGACACGCGGAGCTATTCCACCTGTTAATATGAGGCTGGATTGTCTGTTTACAAATGTGGGTGTGATGCTTCTAAATTGTGTTGAATGATCCTGAATTACATTAAGTTAAATGACCAAAAGATTTAATCTGCTTAACGAGCCGGGCGCTCTGGGTGCTCGTGGAAGCGTGATGAGAACAAAGCAATGGTAGAATACTCCCAAATCCTGAGACTGTATTCCTTCTAGTCACTCACTTAACACTCTATTTACTGGGGAGAAAAGTAGAAATGCTACTTACATGAAAACTCTGTGCTGTAAAAGTATGGGATTAGCATAATTATTCCTGTCACTACTTCAAGAGGGGCAGTGGTAGCTGCTCAGTCTATTCAGGACTGGGCAGAGAAGTGGAGGTGGAAGGTGTTCTGTTAGTAGGGTGAGGTGAAGATTAGAAAGACTTGAAAGGAAGTGGCATTCTTGTAAAATAGACAGCTATCATGTAGCCTGGAAAGACCACAAAAAGACCCTCCGTAAGGCTAGAACAGCTTATTTTTCTTCTTTAATTAAAGAAAACAAGAACAACCCCAGGTTTCTTTTCAGCACTGTGGCCAAATTAACCAAGAGTCACAGTGTTTTAGATCCACGTATCCCTTCTTCCCTTAGTGGTGAAGACTTCATGAGCTTCTTCACTGATAAAGTTCTAGCTATCAGAGAGAAAGCTAACCAGGCCATCCCAACAACTGGACCATCACCAGATGTGCTGACTGTGGGAACATACAGAGTCTCCAACGAGCCCTTAAACTTTTCTGAGGCATCTTCGCTAATTTGCTGCTTGTTGGGGGTCAGACCCTGGGACCCTGTAAAGTGCCTAGAAACAACTTTGATTGTAACAGACACTCAATCAATCAACTAACCAGCCAACCAATTAATCAATCTTTATTTGTATAGTGTCTGTGACACTGTGACTCTTGGTTAATTTGGCCACAGTGCTGAAAAGAAACCTGGGGTTGTTCTTATTTTCTTTAATTAAAGAAAAAAAATAAGCTGTTCTAGCCTTACAGAGGGCCTTTTTGTAAACTACCAGACAGTCTTTCCAGGCTACATGATAGCTGTGTATTTTACAAGAATGCCACTTCCTTTCTAGTCTTCGCACTTTCTGCTTGAGGGTCCTGATATGTGAATTATACCAGGGGCCACACCTCCTCTGATTTACTATTTTCTTTTTCAGGGGGGCAACAGAATCAAGCGTGATTCTCAGTGAGGTTGCTGCACCTTCAGCTATAGTCGACCTCAGCAGGGCTCAGATTATAATGATTGATCCCTGGGGAAACACACAGTGGTCCTGGGATCAGCACAGGGATCACTTCCTTAAACTTAGCTACAGCATTATCTGAGAGACATCTGCTATAGTCAGACTGAGCTCTGAGCATAGAAGAATCCTTAATCATAAATGTAAAAGTGATCAAAGAATGGTCTGACAGGAGGGGGTTCTGAGGGAACACTGACACATGTTCTACCTCAACAACCATAAGTCAGGACTAGATCTAGGGTGTGGTTGAAGCCATGAGTTGGTTGGTTTATCTGCTGGAGGAAACCAACTGACTCCAGTAATGAAATGAAGCCATTTCTAAATTTGTCATTTACAACATCCACAATCTGGTGGTTTACTTTGAGTTTTATTGTTTCTACATCAAAAATCCAAACATAGAACATAAACAATGATTATACTGTAAAATGAAACTGTTGAAGACAGGATGTGATGCTGTGGAGGTCAGGATGTAGAGGAGGAGGAGGAGGAAGAGGATGAGGAGGAGGGCTTTGGGAGCTCTGGAAATGTTGTTTAATTCATTTTTTCCAGAACCTCATCTTTTTCCAGATCCATCCACAGAAGCTTGTTTTCTTCTGCTTCTTTGATACTTGAAGCTGCAGAAAAGAGAGAGTGTGTTTTAGATTTCACTGAACATCATCTGAAATCTTCTGGAAGAGGAACAAAGGTAAAAGCATCTCACCTCAAGTTGGAGGATCGCTTCAGAGAGCCTCTGGATCTCCTCTTTGTTCTTTGCCTCCTCATGTTGCCTAAAACGTTGGCTTTCCTGGAACTTGTGCTCCAGCTCTTCGTTCATCTGGACCCATGTCTGAGCGGTCCTCTCCCACCGCTGATGAACATCAGCCAGCATCCTGTTAAAGTTCTCTTCTTTAACCACCAGCTGCTGCTTCATCAACTCTTCCTTTTGCAGGATCTCATGATATCTCATGATATTTTTGTTTCTCTTCATCAAGTACTTTCTGGAACTTTTTTTCTTCCAGAAAGAGCTGCTGCCTCATGGCCTCTTTCTCTTCATGAGATCTTTGCCTTTCTTCCTCCAGCTTCCTCTCAAATTCCTCCTGGATCACAAGGAGCTTCTGATTCAGGCCTTCCTCCTGCTCCATCAGCTCTCTCCTGTGTGTCTCCTCGTTCTCCTGCTGCTGGCTGTGGAGGGTTTCCTCCAGAGAAGCACATTTCAGCTCGTTCTCCTTCAGAGCAGCTTGTGTGCTGTTCAGCAGGGTCAGGGCCTCCACATGGGCCACAGTTCTCATTTGTCGCCTCTTCACTGCCCTGCTGAGCTGCTCCTCCTTCTCAGCCAGGGCTTCTCTGAGATGCTGGACCTCTTCCCTCCAAGTCTCCATGGATGATTCTTGCTTCAGCTGCTGAGTTCCTCTCTGTGCCATTGATGCGTCTGCTGGTCACCAGTGTGGTACAAGAGTGTTGAGCTCCTCAGGCGTGTGCTGATGAGGTAGAGCTGATGTGTTTGATCTGCCAGTTCGGTTTGATCCTTTGATTTCATTGATCTGACAAGAAAGAACAATTTTGACATCAATTACATAAAGGAGATCAAAGACTAAAATGCCAACTTAAGATAAAGTTGGAGGGCCAACTGTATTGCGTCAGGGTAACGTATTGCGTCACTTCCTGTCTTCTCAATCGTTCGTTGGTTGCACTGTGCTTCTGTTGTATTAAATTTACTTAAAATTGAACACGTAGTGTGTTGTATTCACTTTACTTAAAATTTGAACACTTGGGACATTCTAGTCACCTGATAACAACAATGAGAAACAACCCATATTAAACAAATACAGGGCTCCGCCGATTATTAGCATTAGCATGGCCTAACCGTCTGTTCCACCCGGTGACTTTGTCTGTTCAACGTGTGAAATGTTTAGTTGCTCCTCTGCCTCCTTTAGTGAAGGGAATAGGTGCAGAAAGAGTAGTTTATTTACGGCTATGGAGGCGAGACTTGCGAGCTTGAGACGCAGTTCCTCAGCTTGGAGTTAGCTGGAGTTGCGTCAGGTAGCCAGGAGAAGCTAGCTGCTGCGGAGCCGCCTAGCGTAGCTTCAGCTAGCGGCCCCCCGGCAGCAGCCGGCTCGCCAGGGCGGCTGGGAGATGGTTCGCCAACGACACCCGGCTTCGTCAGTCCGAGGTCACCGAAATTAACTTGGAGTCAGTGTGCAGCTACGCAAAAACGATGTGGGACTCCGGAGCATTCTCTGGTCCCCTCCCCAATCTGGCCAGCGAGGAGATGTTTAGCCGCATGTCGTCGCTTCGTCGCTGGCTGTCACGGTGGTGCCCCGAAAACCAGGTGGCCTTTATAGACTATTGGAGCACTTTTTGGGGAAAACCTGGTCTGATTAGGAGAGACGGTATCCATCCCACATGGGATGGTGCCTCTCTCATTTCTAGTAACTTGGCTAATTTTATGAGACCCAAAGTGACCTGACAACCCAGGGTCCAGACCAGGATGCAGAGTTGTAGTCTTACACACCTCTCTGCTGCTTCCATAGAACCCTCATCCACCAACAATAACATATTTAACACTATAGAGGTAGTCTCTGTTCCACGGTTAAAAGTTCACCAAGCACAGAGCAGGGGAGCGGTCAATCACCATAATCTTATTAAAATTAATACTAAAGCACAAGTTGGAGAAACCAATATCACAATTAAGTGTGGACTGTTAAATATTAGATCTCTTTTGTGTAAATCCCTGTTAGTGCACGACCTGATAGCGGATCATCACATTGATTTATTTTGTCTTACTGAGACCTGGCTTCAGGAGGAGGAGTGTGTTAGTTTAAATGAATCTACTCCTCCTACCCATCTTAATTATCATATTCCCAGTGTTACTGGTCGAGGAGGGGGAGTGGCAGCAATCTAGACAGAGAAGTTAGTGAAGCTTCAGACCTGTCTTAAAGACATAAAGTCCTGGATGTCTTCAAATTTCCTCCTCCTTAACTCAGGAAAAACTGAGGTCATGGTGTTTGGTCCTGAACCTCTCAGGGATAGATTAGATCACATGATCATTCTAGATGGTATCCCATTAACATCTAGTCTCTCTGTGAGGAATCTAGGAGTAACTTTGACCAACTCCTTCAACTCACACATTAAAACAGTCTCTAGAAGTGCCTTTTTTCTCCTGAGGAACATCACAAAAATTAGGAAGCTACTGACGCGGCATGATGCTGAAAAGTTAATTCATGCATTTGTTCCTTCCAGGCTGGACTATTGTAATTCTTTATTATCAGGGTGTCCAAACTCCTCTTTAAGAAGCCTCCAGCTGATCCAAAATGCTGCAGACAGAGTTCTGACAGGTATTGACAAAAGAGATCACATGACTCCTGTACTGGCATCTCTTCATTGGCTGCCCGTTAAATTTAGAATAATTTTTAAAACCCTTCTTTTGACCTACAAGGTCCTCAGAGGCCTAGCTCCATCCTACCTGGAGGAGCTAGTGACACCTTATCAGCCCAATAAACCGCTCTGCTCTCAGAATGCTGGTCTACTTGTGGTTCCCAGAGTTTCTAGGAGTAGAATGGGGGGCAATTAGGTACCAGGCCCCCCTGCTATGGAACCAGCTCCCTGTCCAGGTATGGGAGGCTGACTCCATCGCTACTTTAAGATCAGGCTTAAAACCTGAAAACCTTAAAATTCTGTATTTCCAGTTATTACCATAGACAGACAAATTACCATACTTAGGGGGTCGTCTAATCATTAGGTCACATCTTAGCTGTGCTGTTATAGGCCGAGGCTGCCGGGGTCCGGAAACATGATCACCTGACAGGCCTCTGTCACCCCACTGGGTCATGGTTTCCTCTCTCCTCTCCTCTCCTCTCCTCTCCTCTCCTCTCCTCTCCTCTCCTCTCCTCTCCTCTCCTCTCCTCTCCTCTCTCTTTACCCACCCCCCCATCAGCAGGAGGGTCCCCCTACATGAGCCTGGTCCTGCTCAAGGTTTCCTCCTGTTAAAGGGGAGTTTGTCCTGCCACTGTTGCTTGTTGGGGGTCAGGCCCTGGGATTCTGGAAAGCGCCTTGAAACAATTTTGATTGTAAAAGACGCTATTTTTTTTATTGTAAAATTTTGATTGTAAAAGACGCTGTTTGATTGCTTTATTGATTGATTGATTGATTGATGTATGTGCCAGAACACCTTTGAGCACCTTTGGGTTTAAACTGACCCATTGTGAAGGGTTAGGTTAGTGCGTACATCAGATTTAGACATTAGATCACTTCTGTATGTCCGAGTGGTCTGAAAATACACAAACCTGCGCATAACTGAAAGTGACCAACTGATTCTGATGACTTGCACATCCCAGCCGCTTGGGGACGTGATGCGCAGCAGGACATTCTTCACTTGACTTTGTTGACAATGTTCTTTCAGCGTGGTTCATTTTCAAGGCTAATGTCATTCAGCTCAAACCCTTCAGTTGTCTTTCAGATGACACCTGAACAATGGGCATATATCAGTCAAACAATAGTTCAAGAGAACAACATCTTCTATGTTTGTACAATAAATAGAATAGAATAAAACTATTAGTTCAAACATATTTACAGAATTATTGTCATTGCATCCGCACCTAAATCCAGTACTTTTTCATCTTCATAATAAGCACAACACAATGCAAGGTTTTAAATCTAGATACACTCAATGAACCGTTCTAATATTTATGAAGTTTTTAGCAAATTTGACAAAGACAAAAGTAAAATGTAAAACAAAGTTACAGTGGGGAGCATTTCAGTGGTCAGTTTAACCTATATGGCTCACCTTTCAAATGCACGAACGTGCACATTGCCTGCAGTAATGTTGAATATTTCAGTTTTCAAGTGTCGCTTATTACTGTCAGACAGTTAAATCACCAAGAAAGGCTTCAACATCCCCCAAAAAAGAGGCAGTGACCAAACAATTATTTTAAGATGCACAGGGGAGCATTCGGAACAACTTTCTGACAGTTTCATCATGCATTACTACATGATGGTTCCTCCCCTAATTGACATATTTTGGCTTTGATCAAAGCCCAAAACAGGGTTGTGACATTCTGAAAGAAGTGTTTCAGATGATTTCAGTGACAGAGATCATGGTTTCGAGACAGTGCTTCAAAGGAGATAATGTGTAAGCGAGTGTGAGTGTGAACGCGGCAACGCGCACGCTTGTGGGCCGCTAACGCTGACATTTGTAATGCTAATGGTGTACAAGTGAAAAATACTCTTTACAAGCGACAACACTTATTTATAGATGATGTCATTGTTTAATCCGCCCTATCAAGTCAGCCGTTCAGATTAAATGACTTTCAGGCCTGATGTGCATATTTCATCATGCCTGTTTGTTTTCCTCCTCCTCCTCCTCCTCCTCCTCCACCTCTTCCTCCTCCTCCTCGTCGTGATGAATCTGAGCTGTGCCCTTGTTGAGGCATTGTCTGTGGGGTTGCACAGTGAATCTGACTGATTGATGGCAGACAGTGGCTGTCACCCCTGGAGAGTAAGCATTTCTGTGTTGTCTCCCCACTGAAGGTCCTGTTGAGCTTGTTAGGGGAGAAAACACTTTTTGTTTATGGGCGCTGTGACGGCAGCGGCTGACAGCTCCAGCTGAAGACGGGAGAGACGTCCTCACTCTCCGGTCTCTCTGTATTCGGTCCTCTGTCCCTGCTATCCTTGAGCAGTCACTACCTGATGATGTCATAAAATTAGGATTTAAACTTAAATACAGCCTCTCTGGTCTGTGTGTGAATGCAAGTATTTATGGGCATTTCGGTGTGTGATAACGCTGCGTCCTTCTCTACAGCGCGTCCTTACAGTCGTAGCAGCAGGGTACCGCCAGGTCGCTCGCTCGCTCTGTTCATTATCACGACATGACAGCTCGCAGTTTATTGGTCCCACCAGACAAAGTTATCCTCTGTTTCGGCATCAATATTGAAATCAAATAGTCTGAGTGTCCTTTAATCAAGGTCATAGCATGATGGGGAAACAGGAGTGAGCGTGATCATTTCATTTTGAATTGGAAAATTAAACTGAAAGAAGTCATTTTCACAACAGCATTTAAATGCTAAATTGAACCATCTAATTTTTGTGAAAATGCCAGGTTGCTCTCTCTGGGTGACAGCTCAGAATTTACCAAGAAGGACTGGTTCAGAGGAGCAAACTACCGCTCCACCTCTGCCTAGACATGACTGTCTTGGTTGTTTTCTCTCTTCTCATCTATTTAACCTTAAAACTAAAAAACTTTCCAGTTTTAGCAATCTGTTAATGGCACCAAAGATCTTAAATTTCTGACAGTTGTTCTTCCAAAGACATCCAAAATGGCTAATTCTGCCACGAGCACCACAGATCCAGTTATATACTGGCATGGTCGCATTCCCCCTCACATCCTCCATCACTAGCTGCCAATGAGCTTCCAGCTAGTGCTACTCAGCTATGTTTAGCTATGTGTCTTACTCTTGTACACTTGCTGTTTAATGTTCTTGTATTGAATGTTGTTTGGTTATCGCCATTTCCGTGTTTCTGTTTCCCCTGTTGCTTGTCTTTCAGGGATGTGTTGAGGAGGGCGTGCAGGATTGCAGGGACAGCAGGAGACACACCTGCAGCTCACTTTACCAACTTGCCAGATGTTTGCTTCTTCAAAAGTTCCCCCTCTAAACTGATGCTGTGTTCCTTGTGTTTTCCCATTGTAATTCCCAGTGTCGGACAGTCTTCCCATCTACTCCATTTTGTTAGTCTGCATATGCTGGCCAGGCCACTAGTAAACTGAGCTTTCCTTTTAGTTTTGGGTTGATTAAACCTTTGGAATACCTTAGAAGCTTGTTTCTGCATTTTCGGGACCCAGTACTTCTTTCAATCTTCACAGTCACATATTTCAATTTTAATTGATGAAAATATAGTTTATACCCCATTGAACCAAGTCATAGCTTCCACAATCATTTCCCATGAAATGACCTTATATCAGCTTCCTGTTTTGCTGTAAAAAAGTAGAATTATGCACTGAGACATGATCTGAGGCCTTTAGAGCTTTTGGAAGGGCTTAAAGCAGGTAAATTAATCCCATCTTAAATTAACTAAGTTAAAAGTGCTTCAACATGTACTCTGCTCCCTATTTTGAAGCCTCCCCATTCTTCTATTCATGTATTCATCTCAGCGGGGAAATACTTCAGGCAAAGCCTTTTCCAGTCCCAGCTGAGCTCGCCAGAGAGAGCTAAGCGTGTGTCTTTGTCGGTGTGTATTTTAAGAGGTGTTGTGGCAGCGCTGTGGAAGTTGCTGTAGTCCGCGGCCATGGGAACACCAACCAAAATGGAGTCATCTGCCGTTAGTTCCTGAAGTCCTCGTGTCCAAATGCCACAAAAGTCACTCGTGCCTTTCTGATGTGTGAGGGAACCCAAGAGTCTCTGTTCATCTGCCAGGGCCATCGCTGTGTCTCTAAAAACGAGGTGCTCGATGTTCCCCCAGTGGTCCAGTGTGGGTGGAGGGGGAGAGTGGGCTGTAGGAAAGCTCCCTGTGAGCCACGGACAGGGGAAGACTTCAGATTCCTGCTGATGTACAAACTGCCATTTAGAATAAAAGCAACATGAAAGTGATCTTTGATGTTCAAGGGGGTTACCTTGCTCCCCCCGACAACAACACAGGCAGCAACACGGGGTCAGCAAGGCTTTTGAGCCTTTGTGGACACAGGTGCCCCCTTCCCCTGAACAGCATGACCTGCTAAACCAACCAGTCTTATTCCAATATAATGTTTAAATAGAGCTTTCATTGAGCATTCATGCATGTGATTTTGATGGAAAAAGACAATCTTGATCTTAATCAGCTCATAATACCATTGAAGGGTTCATGCCTTTGAAAGACTGTGAGTTTGAAGAAGAATTTTGAGTAACTTTAAATGCAGATGCCATCATTCATGGAGACAGAGCTCAAACTTCCTGCAGATGAGCAAATATTCCGGAATTGATGTTAATATTCACTCAGCACTGGATGAAGAAACAGGTGTTTTAAATAAAAAAATAAAAAATTCAGAATGATTTCCACGTCTTTTGGATGCTTTTAGCTATTGCAACAAACAGGCTAATAGACAGGAGTGGCTGATTTGACCCCTTTAAGTGTGAATTGTTAATTTAAGGAATGTTGTTCCAATGACAGACAGAAGGCAAATATCCTGCTGAAGACACAACTTAAAAAGAGCAAACGGATGAGTGGAAACCAACATTAGTAAACAGAGGTGATGGATGGGGCGTGATGTCACGGCCACTTTCAAGGCGGCCCAAACCTCATTTGCACCATTATTCATATACTGGGTTCCCACTTTTTATTGATAGGAAAGTTTGCGGTTGTTGACCCCAAAACAGTCCTGTTATATTTATGCCAACGGCACAAGTCTCCCCTCAAACTTCTATCACTGTCATGAAACCAGCTGTGAAGAACTTTGCTCCTAAGCAGGTTTGGGGGCTTTGCGAGTGTTCACACCCTGTCCTGAGTTTAGCACTCTGAAGGCATTTCTGTCCAAAATAGCTCAGAATTCAAAGCACGTAGGCAGCACTTCATGCTTCAGAGAGTTTTTAAAATGCAAGTTTTGTGAAGAGCAACAATATATCGCTGGAGAGGTTGTCTGTTTGCCACATGCTTGTCTGAAAGGTGAACTTTCAGAGAAGGAGAAGCAAACGGAGATCAAAAGTGCAATCACATGGGATCCTGGACCAAGGAGAACTTCAGAGCGGGAAAAAAAGAAGCATTTCTCCTCCTTCAATGCATTGCTTATCAGACGTCGCTATAAAGCTCGCAGCGGAAAATGTCAGTATGTGTGGTGTATGTGCAGGATGTGCACACGAATTGTGTGTGAGAAAGAGAAGCGGAAGCAGGCAGGTAGCATTGTAGCAACATGATTGCGTCCCTTGATCTTTCCCATGGCAAGAACAAGACCTCAATCTCTCACTATCTCCCCTTTAATCAAATCCCCAGCTTTTTTGCCTCCCTGCCACAAAACTGTCACAGGCTGAAAATAAGCCCTTTCCTTATCAAAGAGCCAAGGGTTCAATTGATTCCCAGGCAAGGCGAATTTTATTCAGAAACTTTGATGCACACCAAAAGGATAGAGAAAACACCTGCATCCCCCATCAGGCAAATTACTTCTGACTTTTAATTTATTTCGGGAGGAAATGGAATGCTACATCCTAACCACAGTCAATAGCGGGACTAGGGAGGAGAGGGGTAATCAGGCGGCTCACCAACTCCAAGGCCTCCTTCCTGTCACTTTTAATAGCCCTTCAGACCACACAATCTGCTTGGCCTGATATGCTCACGCCATTCTCCAATCCAGAGCTGTAGCCATCTCTACCGCTTCTTCCTCCTCCACTTTTGCCTCCATGTCCATCCTAATAACAACTGAACGCTTCCACACACCCTCGGTGCCCCACATGGAACAAATCGCACAAAAAACCCCCCAATAGTTCATCTATTGCAGGGGAATAAGATTATATTTGCACTCACGGCCACCTTGTTAGGGTCCACCTAGCTAGTAAAAGTTTGGACCCACTTTTGCTTTCAGAACTACTTAATTCTTCATGACATCAATTCAACCAGGTGTTGGAAACATTCCTTAGAGATTTTGCTCCATGTTGACATGAGAGCATCACACAGTTGCTGCAGATCTGTCAGCTGCACATCTACAATGATGTGAAACTCCCTGGTGACTCTGGTGGAGGCCACTGGAGTACTGTCAACTCATTGATCCGGTCCAGAAACCAGTGTGGGATGATTTGTGACCTGGTGCATCATCCAGCAGGAAGTAGCTATCAGAAGATGGTTCACTGTGGTCATAAAGGGACAAACATGGTCAGCAACAACACTCAGGGAGGCTTAAATGATGCTCAGTTGGTACTAAGAGGCCCAAACTGGGCCAATAAAATACTCCCCACACCTGAACCGTTGAGACCAGGCAGGATGGATCCATGCTTCCATGCTGTTGACAACAAATGCTGACCTGACCAGAATGTTGCAGCTGAAATCCAGACTCATCAGACCAAGAAACATTTTCTAATCTGCTATTGTCCAGTTTTGTTGAGCCTGTGAGAATTGTAGCCTCGCTTTCCTGTTCTGAGCTGACAGGAGGGGGAACCGCTGTGGTCTCCTGCTGTAGCCCACCTTCTTCAAGGTTCCACATGTCCAGAGAGGGCGTTCTGAATTCCACAGTTGTAACTTGCAGTTATTTGGGTTCCTATTGCCTTTCTATCATCTTGAACCAGTCTGCTCATTCTTCTCTCAGCTTTCACATCAAAAATACATTTTCAACCGCACAACTGCCACTCACAAGATAAAATTCCTTCCAAAAATGTTCTATTCTTACATTTAGTTTCTTTGTGTATTCTCAACATGTGGTCTTCAGTTAGCTCACCTGTAGTTATTGTTGTTGTATGTTGAGTGTGTTCTTTTGTATTGTGTTCTATTGCTACCCATTGATGGAACATGATGTGCAGCACACTTCTTATATGGCATCAAATGGGACAGGTGCTCCTGGCTCTTTGGCCAGCAGGTGAATAAAGATTGGCTTGTCCCGAGTGTCCCTGGCTTCAAGTTCTATCTACAAGCCATTTGCTGTTCTGGTGCCTAATGAAACTCTCTGAGAGGAGATTAAATGGAAAAGAAGGACGGAACAATAACCATTTCCAGTCACCTTCATTTTGCCTCATCTGTTAGCTTACTGGGCTGTTTCACCGTGGCAGCCGTTGGTAACAATTCTTCAGTTTGGCTCATGAAGGGAGGCAGGAACATGCACTCGTGATTAGAACTGTCACAGGAACAGCACATGAAAGACGCAACGGAATCAACATGGACGGAGTCTTGTGCTATTTACTCATTAAAGGACACGCTGAGAAATGTGCTGTAAGGGATGCTGTTAGCCATACAGCTGCTGCCAGTTCAAATGCACATGCTGCACAGGGGTTCAGTCAGATTTATTTGCTGTTTCTATGAAGGATGTCAGGCCGTGATGCATCATCAATCATGGTGCCACGCTGGCTCAAGCTCTGGGAAAACACTGTACCTTTAGAATTTTAAACAGTTTTGACTTTGGTATATAGATAATGGCTCGGGCCCCCTTTTCCTCCAAAAGCAGCGCATGTTCTGTCTCGTCTCAACAAAGTGCAGAGAATTTAACCTTGCCTGATGGCAGATTTTACATCCTAGTCTAATCTCATTTCAATCAATTGGATCCCTTTACAGGAGATCTTTTAACTAGAGGAGGAAAGCTTTTAACTGGTTTCAAAATAGAGCACAATGATATTGGATCCAGTCTGATGGCAAAAGCCACCTTTGAAACTTAAGACGTGAAGATCTCCACAGTAAATGTGTGAACTTATCAGTCCTTCAGTGGCTTTCCTCCTCTCCTTTGAATACTGTTGTCTATTGATTGATGATCCATTATTCTTGAATTTCATTATGTGGGTAGAAGAGTATCAGTAAACAACATAAGTGACATTTGCAACTCTGGAAGAACGTAGAACCATTAGGAAATAGCATCAAAGTGCTCTTTTCCTGCCCATACATATATTTTAGACAATATTCCTTTTGTTATAGCTTGTCATGTTTCGGAAATGTGCCAAACATAAGACATATAATGATACATATTACACAAAAAAGCTAAATTAGGAACCCTTCTCTCAGGAAATAGTTAAAAAAAAAGTTTTTTTACTCTATTGACATGTATTCTGAGTTTAAAATCATAAAATCTGTGAAGCTTTTAGGTCTGATCAGCTCTCCAAGCTCTGCCTGATGGTGAATGGTTTCATCTGCAGCATCTCAATTGTCTGGATCCACTCCTTGATACTACAAAGATGACCTCCGCCGACACAACCTGCACATCACACAAAAGACACGGCATCAGCAACCACCTCACTCTTTTGCTGAAGGACACGTGGGCATGGAGACAGCAGGGGGATGGGAGTGGACCAAAGACCTTTGTCCTGTCTTCCGCCAGGGCCACGGCCTCCTCATAAGTGAGGTTTATCCTCTTCAATTTTTATGTATTTACATTTATTAACACTTTGAAAGCTCTAACAGACATTAGGGAAACTTTGCCTACAGACCTTTATTTCTCAAATTAAATGACCTATATTTGGTCAAGAATCATGCACTTTACAACGGGTGACCTTGTTAGACTCTATCTCAGAATACTTTATCAAGTACTACAGTATAATGTGTGCTGTAAGGAGTAGGAAAATAACAAGTTTCCATCTACACTGTGCCAATTAGCTTGGATACACAGTTAAATTCCAATACTTGTGTGTCTTACCATTGTGTAGTTTCGTTAAGTAGCTACCATAGACTCCTATAAAATAGGCGGCAGAGGCACAGCGAGGCTTTGAGAACTTTAATATAGAAAACATGAGTGAGGATTCAGGCCACTTTTGTATAATTGAATTTCTCCTCGACTGATAAATTAATGTAGCACATATTAACACAGCTGATTTATCTTCGCCTCCTTTGTGTTATTTGCTGCTAGTTAGCGTTTGACGGATGGAGCTTTTCACTGTGTGTAAACATGATATTTTAGGGGAAAACGTCTAATAATGACATTTAATGAGTCCCTGCTTTGACTTTATGAATATTCCAGACAATTAAAATGTTGCAGTCAGCTGTGAATGATGTCCTGTGAACGTTGGCGTTCGAGTGATGGTCTTTGAGACAGAAACGCCTGTTTTTACCTCTCCCACGTTCACAGAGACTACGAGCATTACGCTCTTCTCTTTATGTTCACTCGGCACACTTTATTGCACATTACAAAAGCGACACTGACATGTTTTTGTTCATGAATAATAAGATTATCTGCAACACACCACACAGAAGCGATGGCAGAGCTTTCCTGGGCTGTATAAAGCCAAGGCTTTACCCCCTGCTGAGGAGGCCTATCATCTTTATGTTATCTATTTTATCTGGCTGTCTCTGTCACTTTCCAGCTCTTTTCCTCTCGCTCCCCGTGTGGTATGATGTTCTTCCCTTTCTCTGTCAGACGTGGTCCCTGGAGTTCAGAGATGGAGAGTTTATCATGGTTTTGTGTCTCATTACTGACAGCAGACTGAAGTAAAGGCACCAAGATCAAAACATCTGTTAATTGCATAAAAGCGAGGCAAACACGGATAATTATTACAGGGAGAAGGAGGTGGCGGCGCCCTCTGTGTTTACACTCTCAACCCTCCTGTCAACAGCATATGAGGAAAAGCTACGCTGCTGCTTTTTTCTCTCTTTGTTTACTTGTCTGTCTCCGTCGTTGCTAGTGCAGTTTAAGTAGCTTCTGCAGCATCTACAGCATCAGGGAATTTAATCTGCTTGTGTTGAAGAACGGGAGCTTGAAAACAGGAAATGAAACATGTGACTTACTCCTGCTTATTTATTTAGTCTATACACACCGCAAACACCAAGAGTAATAGCCTTTATTTAGCAGCAGCATAAAAAATAAATAGGCATTTTGTTTGATGTGATGGGTGAAAAAAATGGGTTTTGAAAGCTACTGATTTTTAAGGAGCAGTTTTTATTTACCAATGACGAAAACATACAGTTGCAATCTATTTTTTCATAAATACAGTAAAATATGCACATATTTCTACAGCTTCTCTCTTAGATTTAGATTCACTTTATTGCCAATGTACAGCGAACATACAGCACAATTATTTTTATTTCTAGTCTAGATATTACAAAATGGAAATGTAGAATAAATACATGCTCTCATCTACGCAGTAGAGAGAACACACACACACACACACACTCAACACGTTAACGTGTGCAGTTAAAAAGGGGTAAAAGTGCTCAGAAATCATTGCACAAAGCAGCTTTTTCCACATAGCTTAGAAGCAGCAAATGTGTCTTCTTGTCTCTAAAATTTGTAAAATAAAGTGTTTTTGGTGGATTTTGTCACTGAATAGGCCAATAGTTTGTTTAAACACACGATTGCATCATTCTAAATTGAGTGATTAACCAGTATAATTACTGTTTACCTGTTGTTTGGCTTTATTCCCCTTCAGCTTCAATTATGGGCGGCACCAATATCATATGCTATGTATAGTATCTGACAGACATTTGAGGATAACCCTTTTGCTGGGGCATCAGGATTTATCCCAGTAAAATTATGTGACCTATCTTGACATGTACTTACTTTCTAAATCTCAGTTGCATTCAGATTCCAATCCAAAAAGTATTCCCTCATTAAAACCACTTAGAAAATATGGGCTGTGAGCTACATTTTAGTTTTAATTGCATGTTTTTCTTAAAGCTCAATCAGCTTTAGGAAATAAATGATGATTGTGCTTGCTGGACATCAGTCGTTCAGAGCGTAGCTACAGTTCCTACGTCGACATGGTGCTAGCTCCACGCTAAACGCCAGCCGTTCTACCACCTCTTCGGTTTCCTCACGCAGAGCAGACTCGGAGTCTACAAACAACTCTGAAATGAACAGCAAAGATGAAAAAAAAAATAGAAAAAACTGGCTTCAACTGCAGCTGCACTCAGGGTCAGTCTCTAGTTTTTCAATGACATGTAATAAAATCTGGTGATGTATATTTATAACACCACAGATTTCCTGCCTGGTAATGTTGCCGCTGTGTAGCAGCAGACGCGTACATGAACACACGGCTGTCAACAAACAACACGTTTTTAGATGTTGCCATTATTTACATTTTCATTGCATCCTGTACATACAATCATCATTAAAAACTGGTTTGATGAATGTTAATGCACCGATTATGTGTCTACATTCACTGTAGCTTTTGTAGCTCACAAACCTTCACACAATCAGAAATTACTGACCATACACCATCTCATTCACGGGGCTCCTGAAGTGTTCCCAGGCCAGCTCAGATACAGTAATCCCTCCAGTCAGCTCTGGGTTCCCCTCTCTGTCCAGAAGAACCTCCACAGGGAGGCCCTGGGGAAGCTGACTAATCAGATGCTTGAACCATCTCCACCGGATCATTTCAAGGAGAAGCTGCGAAAGCTCAGGTTCCTCCTGGGTGTCAAATTTTTCATCTTTATAAACAGAACCATGCTAAATAAAGAAATTAGAAATGCCCAGTATAATTGCATAAAATGGCTCAACAATTCTAAATGAGCATTTTAGTACAAAAGATTAAAATGAAAAACTTTACAATCCCGTCTTGTCCTTGCGGAGTACAAATATGGACACGAACAAGCGACCACCTCAGGATATTCAGACCTCCAATATAGGACCAAGCAGGCCTCTTCCATGGTCAGAACATGCAAGCAGGCTTCTATTAGAAACAGATGCGCCTCTAGTGTCCAGGAGCCTCCCAAAGCAAATATGAACAATACAAAGATGAACTCATAGGAAAGGTTTTGGAAACACTGTCTACGTGTCTGTAAATGCTGCCGCTAAGCCATATGTTTCACTTCCATCCAATCTCTCTTTTTATTTATTCCTTCCTCTCTAAATATCATCCATATGTCAATGCTAATGGAGCTTTCATCGCGCGGCAGCTGCATATGGTCAGACAAACATGACATCAGCTCAGCTTCAGCAATAAGTGAAGCCGTTCTTTCTAAATGTCAGCTATGCTCTCTCTGAAACACTTTATGCTACTATGTGTTCCAGACTGAGTGAGATGAATATGCTCAGTAGTTTTAAAATGCCATTTAAAAACCACAGCGTTCTGGCTCAGCCAGCCCTCAGAGACACGAGGTACAGGTGGATCATCTCAGCTCTGCACTTGCTCCGCCGAGGCCCCGGCTGTCTGCTCGTGACTCGCCTGTGCCGCCAGGGTTAGAGCAGAGTAATCCCAAGGCCTCATAGTGCAGGTTCACACCTTCTATTCACCCAGGAACCACATCCCTGCTATGTTTCTGATGTTCATTTTGCAGCTGTTATTGGAGCTCAGGTGCACTGTTACGGCATCTGGAGCTAATGCAGGAAAAAGCAAAATGAAGGAAGACGCTGCGCAGAATGGATGCGCTCCACACGTTAATGTGTACTGTTGGCGAAAGAGAAGAACAAATCACCTCCTGGCTTTTGCAATAAAGACAATACTAAAAATAGCAGCAATATATAATTGTAACATTCCTTATACTCTCTCTCCCTCTCTTTGTCTTTCTGTCTTTTTCACACTTACACACACACACACACACACACACACACACACACACACACGTGCACAGGCACATGTATGAAGTGAAGGGCTTCAACCCAGCTGTGTCATCCGTTCATAAAACTGCTCAATATGATAAATCTTACATTTTCAACAAAAAAACACAGTGATGCAACAATTGAATAAAGATCAAATTAAATGATTGTGTAGCACAATTGGCAGATGGACGCACAGAGTTTGTTGGATTTCTAGATAGATGATGGGATAGATTGTCCATGTGACTGAGCAGCTTGGTCAGTGAGCTCCTGGCCTTCGCTTGCTCAGACGTCTTCAGTGTCTCTCCAGTGATGATTCAAAGGTTCACCCAAGTACCTGAAGTCCTGAAGAGTCTCATACCCAGCCACAATCGCCTTGGTCAGCTTGAGGTGCCAGCGAGTCTTGCTGTTTCTGGGTGTCTGTGTTGAGATCCTGCCTGTCCCCGGTTCACTCCACCGAGTCGTTCATCAGGTGGCAGGTGTGATGCTGAACTTCAGAGGTGTAAGAGTGAGCAGGAGTCTCTCTCCAATGTCCACAATGTCGAGATATTTTCATGCTGACCAGGTGCTGCCCATGTTACAGCCACAGCCTCGGATTATAAGACTGTCATGGTGACACAATGCTGGCCAGTATTTTGTATTTTTCTACAGCCATATTATTTTATAGTCCCCTTTAGTGTGGCTGCAAATCCCGTCTATATAGAGACATAGTCCACCGATGAGCAGGAAAGGTTCATAATTTAGACACTTCACTGTACTGCATCAAATTTTCAAGAGTAGAAGGCTTTATCAAATATTATCTTTTACGATGAAACTATACAGCATTGAGACATGAGTTCCTGTTTCTCTCTTTCCTGTAATTTAATATCTTTATTACCTGCTATTATAAAAGAAGGAAAGACTCCAGGCGTGTAGGTAACATTTTAAATGATATGAGCAAAGTAGAGGGACCTTGGTGGGACTGAATGAATGAGTTTCTTTCCCTCCAACCATTATATTTCATTTTTGGTGCCTGCGTTCAAGGTCCTTGAGCACTGAAGGATGTGATCTCGGGCTTGGGTGAAACGGCCGGCACAAAGTCAGTCAAGCACACAGCCGCATCTGCTTTAATCCAGTCCTCCAGTCCAACATCTCATAATTATTCATCTTTTTTCTCTTATTTCCATAATGAAGGGGTTAATTATGCCCATGAAACACCCCAACGGTCTTGTCTTGAGTGTCAGGGACACAGCTGGAGCTCTGGGAGGTAAATCATGTGCTAAATGTGTCACCTAGAATTAGACCCTGGCCTGGGTGTTGGGACACAAGCGGCCCAGGCCCAAGCCTGGCTCTGGCCAAGTGGGGGTGAGGGGAGATGGGGTGGGCATCAGTCATCCCCCATGGCCCCGATGAGTTACAGCAAGTCATGCGGAGCTCCCACTGTGACTTAAAGATCAGCTGCACAATAAAATTTTATGCACCCATGAACAACAGAAGTGTATTTCATTTTAAGTGAAGCATCAAAGGTGCAGCAGGCTTATCTTTGTTTTGTGCTTTATTTGTGCACATATCAAACTGTGATTTAAACAGTTAAGTCGCTACTTGGACGCAGCATGACGGGCCGCCGATGGCTATGGCCAGTCATTTGTTTCATTATTATGCATCATTTTCACAACTTGTTCAGGTAATATAATATTCCAAGTCCAAGTCAGTGACTCTGAGTGGGAGAAGTTACCTTTTGCATTTAAATAGATGAAAATGATTTGAAGCGCTTGACGTCCCTCTGTGAGTGTTGTCAGCGAACCGTGTTGAATGGCTCTTCAGTGCATGTATATTTTAAATAAACATACTTTTCCTGGAAGTATCTGCTGATGAAGTCAGAGTTGTTTTGTGGATCTCTGTAAACCTCTTGATAATGTGCACCTGCTTTTACATAAAGGGAAATAAATCCAAAACAAATGTGCTGTGAGATAAGAGCCGTTACGAGGACTGTGCCTAAACATCTGAAATATCTGTTTTAACCTTCTAAAACCATGAAAGCTTTTCTTTTGTTTCCTTTCCTGTCCAAATTAGTAAGAAATGCATTTGAAAATGTTTGGAAAATAGAACTGAGTGAAGTTCTCTCACCAAGGTTACGTATTGGTCTGATGAAAACACTGAATGTGAGTCTGTGAAGGATCATAGAGGCCGGCTGAAATTAAACGCTGCCGTGGCATCAAAACACAAACTAGCATTCCATCATGATAAAAGTATTAGGAATGAATTACAAGCATGTTAAGTCTTCAAATGAAAAAGAAAAAAAAATCTGATAAGCGGAATAAAATGCAATGTACAGCAAGGACACAAGCAAACATCTGGGGAAGTAGGTTGAGTCCAGAATCCTTGAGATCTGTGCCCCCTTTATGCCGACAGCCTGTTGGTGTGAAGGGTTTCTGCACACACAAGGGTGAAATAATATCCCATAAGTGATATTCTATTATTTCCATTAAAAAAAGACAAAACGTATTGCTTCAGTTTCTATGTGTGTCACAGTTCATGCTTGTCAAGAGTTTAGTTTAGCACATCTCCTGTGTTTATTTTGCACTTTTATGCTCCACTGTGTTTTTTTTCCTTTAAAATTACAGATTCACACATGCTACTCGCTTGAATATAAATGGGAATATGATGTCAAAACTCAACAAAAACTGGGGATGCGTGCTGCCGTAGGAACAGCTGTGCTTCATACTCAAGCGTGGCGATCAATAAGCAGCGTTCCATCCATGATAACATATCCTACTGTCTATTTTCAGCTCTTCCCTTTTCTTTACAAAGACTTTCTGCTGACCACAACAACCTTGTTACTTCTGGAAGGTTCTGTGAAAGGTGCAACTAGGACCAGCACCTTCATGTCTTCGAGTTTGTTTTGGGGCCACAGAAGCTGCAGACATCCTGGGTTTAAATTAAGATTAAGTATCAGCACTGAGCTCGGTGTTCTAGTTGGAACTTTCTGCAGAGGTCAGAGGTCACACCTGGGCCATTCTTTCTATGCTCTGACTCTTTTTCCACATTTTCCACTGAGGTCAGTTCCACGAGGGCTTTTCATCATCACAAGGTCTTTGTGCGCCTCCAAAGGATGTTTCGGCTCGCTCGAGTCCTCTCCATGGTTACAAACATGCTTCCCAGCTAGATGTTGTGACACCAGGCTGTCTGTTAAGTCCTTTAGGTGACAAAACCTTTGAAAAGCTTTGTAAAGCACCTCTGATCAGCCGTCTTATTTAATGTAGGTTGTGACAGCTTTATGGCGCGCTCATGTACATGCAGAGGTGTCAAGATGACATTTCAGAATGACGCACACTGACACACTTTGCACATTTTTGGGGACTTGTCATTCTTTTACAAAGACGCTTTTGTGTCTGAGAGGGATGAAAGGACTGAAGACAAAGATGAGGGAATAAAAATAGCCAAACAAGTCTGGGGATAAGTTGGAGACACAGACAAGCTAGAGACATTAAACCTTTTGCATTTCTTCCTCTGTCTCATAACCCAAATGGTATTTTATGTGAGTAAATTACTAATTATAATGGAGACAAATACAGTCGAACAACAATATCACATTATCCTGTTTTATAAGCGGAAAACACTCAGCTCTTTGAGTGGCTTCGTATCAGTCACACTCACAGAAATCATATTCCTGCGATGCCAGATTTTCCCACCCTTGATCTACAACTTCTTGACAAACAGATCCACAGAGGATGCCTCAGACGCTGCTCTCTGCTCTGCCCTCAACCACCAGCAGTAGACAGGGGCGTGCTGTATGTCAGCTTCCTTTCTGATGACTACAATTCTGCTTTCATCACAAAGTTCTTCAGAGTTCAGCTTGCAGCAAAAAGAGCTCCCGCCATCAGAAATAGGGTGAAAGGGTCCAAGTTTCATGTTTCTCAGCATCCAGGTCAACAAAGGTGCCAGGCCAGAGGTTAACTGTGGTGCTGCAGAAGCTGGTGTCCTCCTGGCCTTCCTCATTGGAAGCAAACGACAGACTGTATAACATCATCTTCTGAAACCTGCTGAGCTGCAGACAAAGCGGCTCTCCAGAGGATCATAAACAGCACTAAAAGTTACACTCCCCCTGCCATCTCTGGAGGACAAAAGGCCTCAACGTTACCTTCACAATGAAATAAAGGAATGGATATGACTTGGATCCCAAGAGAAGTCCTAAAGCAAGACAAGGTTTTTCAACTGGGAGTTTCACCGATAAACATGTCAGTCAGCTGGAAGAACTCATAAAGCTGGAATTGCATGTGTCGCAGCCACAAATGGACTCCGTAAAGATGCATGCATTACCTTTAAGGCGCACAGAATGGTGCTTTTCTTTCAGATGAGGGGCCATTGAAAAGGAGAACACACTGAGCGTCCTTCCCTGTCGATAGACCCTGTAGCCATGCTTTCTTGGCCCTGCTGAGAGGAAACTGATGCATGCGTATTGAAGGCAGTATGCTCAACCCTATCCCGCTGGCGGGTCATCAGAGACTGATCTGCAAAGGGGATGTTATGGCAGTCAAGAAGAATCCAATAGAGTATTAGAAAGTCACAGACGATTGACCGACTGGCAGCTTGACATCAGAGAAAAGGATGGTGGCTTCCATCATTCTGTCCATTGTGGCTATTGGAGCATAAGGTGTCTTCTCACTGAGCTTTGTGTCAATAGTTTTCTACTTGAGGATGGGAGCTGGGGAGAGACATTAAACCTGCGTAACAAAGTCAACTTGCAGCAGTTTCCTTTCTGGTTTCTGTATTTCTGCCTCCAGATCGTGTCTGTGTCAACAGGACGGAATGAGAGGCAGAAGAGACGGAGCCAGTATTGATTTAATATTTGTTCATATCCTATTTATAACATTGAAAATGTCACACTGTTAGTGATTATTTATGTTTCAAATAAGTCCACAGACCTACTCTGTGTAAACGTTAACAGCGTTCTCCTCCTTTATATCTAACGCCAGTACTGTGTGGAGGATACTTTAAGGTACTTTACCACATCCACCTTCACCAAAAAACAATTAGGCCTTTGAACCAGTAAATATTTCATTATTGTTATTATCATAAGAGGTTCTTTGTAAGGTAAAAAGTATCTATTATATTTACATTGTTTATTTCTCAATGTGTTTTGCAGCGTGCGTTTATCAAACTCAGTGGAGGACGGCCATGGTGAGCTTAGGAGACAGATCTGTGTGTGAAGGAGTGCATGTGTGTTTAACGTAGCGGTAAAACAATAAAATGGTTACGCGTGGACACATTTGTCATGTAATCCTGCAAAAGTGTTTTTGTTGTTGCGAATTTCCCTCCACACCACCTGACAGTAATGCTCATTAGGATGTTACTTATGCCTTTACAGCATCATTGAAATCCACCTAATCCTACTCAGTATATTTTCAGTTTTGACAATTTTCACTTGTGAGTGAGGCTTTTGTGCAACTTGTCTTGCTACATTCAAAGACTCTCAAAGGTGAACAGAAATTGAAAACTACCCTGCAGTGAAAACGACTGAAGAATCAAAGTGGAAAATAATTGGAGCTGCCATATTATGCTAGACTTTTCCGTTCACAAGAGTAATGCTCCCCACGGAGGCTATTTTATCGAATTATTCCTGAGTGGTTAAACTGGGCAGAGAGAGGGAAGATAACAGCATTTATAGTTTTTAATAAAGCAACTAAAAACGTGTCTCAGTTTAAAAGTGTTGATCGTGCAGATCAGTGTTTCTAATCATTTCAAATAGGCAGTTAGAGTATAGAAAATGTGCACTTATTATATTATGGCCAGTTTGAAAAACGTATACAAATATTCATTTATGGGGGGGTCGTCGCGTTACGTTTCCATCAAGCCAGAAGTTTTCATCCATAATGCTGTGCGAATATTTAAGTGTCAAAAAGACAGTTTCTCTTTTTAATTATGTCACTCAATGCTAGGTCAGACTATATCAAACAATAAATGTATTATATTAATATAAACTGAACATGACATTAGTCATTATTTGTCCTTTCTTGATTTCTTTGATCTCAGGTCAGCTTTGATTAAAGACTTGCTTCACACCACAGTCATGGTGTGGGAACACGAGAGTTCATTCTTTTCCAAAGTGTGATATTTTAATGTTTCACAACTACAAAGCAATCCCGTCTCATGGAGCTCTCTTTCACCAAATTGCGTGAGCCTCGGCTGTGAGAAAAGCCCATAATAAGCTGCTCTGAATGAGCAATTGGTTCTGGCTAAGGCCCCCTCACCCCTTTTAGCGAGTTCACAATAACAAAGCCTGTATTTTTTATCAAGCGCACAGTTTTCTCATCTGGAAACACCCTCTCCCCACCATCGGCGCCATCATCCAATTCCCCCCTTTGCTCTCTCCACGTCTAGCCATGCTAGAGACAACTGTTACTGAGGGTCCACCCCCCCACCCCCCGACGCATACATATTCATATGAGCATACATAAATGGCACCAGGCCACAGACCACCACAGCCGCTGTAGAACCTTATCAACAGACTCCCTACCCCCATCCATCACTCCACCCCAATCATTGCTAAACTTTTAACATAACTTTTCCACCTTCTGACTTTTGTTTGGATCGACGTTCATCTCCAAAACATTGTTGAAAATTTCCCCCTTTTAAAATTACAGAAATAAATGCAGAATTATGGAAGCACCCCCTACAATAGTATATTGACGAGTTGGAGACAGGAAAAACAGCCTTCGCTCCCTTCACATTAAAAATGTCAGCGGTTTATTGGATTCTGCAGTCATTTTTACGTGATTTGGCGTGTGTGTGAAACGTGTAAACCCAAACCTTTTATGAGTTGCGAGCAGGCCAGTCCATACCTATGACAAACACTACCTGCAATGAATTAATGTTGCCTTGTCCTTTCCTTCTGTCACATTACAATACAGTTACCACATATACAATCTGATTTAAAATGACAAGAAACTCTGAACAGCTTGGCTCTTTTGCTTTAAACACTGGTGAGAAAATGGTCTCATTTGTTTTTTCACTGTTTTCTATAGTTACATGTTTAAAGGATACTGGCGGATTCAGTCATACTTCACTCCTCTGTGCGTATTTATTGGCTAATGCTAATATTCTCTTTCCCTGCAGGTCCTTCAGGTTAGCTTTATCAAGCATGGCATCACCAATGAATAGAATTCATGGAAACCGCATCAAAGGATGGAAAAGTCCAACCAAAGAAGAAACTGCGCACATTATTCAGCTATTTGCCTATTTGAGCAGAATATTAATTCTTTGTAGGCTTCGCATTTTCATGCTTCTAATGGCTGGTTCATTCATCTTGAAGCTCTCATTCGACAGATCTATTTCCCTGAACTGATTGTTAATGTGGACGTGACAACTGCAGAGGTGCTTGGGCTTAACAAGCAGAATCCAAAATCCTCTTATCTGATACAGACGGAGACGAGCAGTCTGGCAGTGACATTAAACTATACTGAAAGAACTCATTCATTAGCACGCTGCTTTCTAAAGCTCATTAGGACCGACTCCTGATAAAATAATTAATTTGGTATGTTCTTTTATCGTGATAATTATACCAATATTCAGCAAAGTGGCACTCAACTCCAGGAAAATATGACTCAAAAGCAAAATCGCAGCCTCAGACCATTTTTCTTTGGCCCACAGCGTCCTCAACAAAAATAAAACGGCGTACCAAAGAAAATCAATAAAATGCATTATGTAAACAGATCTGGATGTAGGTGATTGCGCCAAGCCTGTTTAATGCTATTTATCTTGATTACAACAGAGGGCACTATCGACACAAAAGGCCAGTCGCCGATGTTCGCTCTCTCAACTTATTAGTTGTTATCAGAGATGGTGAAGGCAGAGACGTGAGCGAAATAAGAAGAAAAGATGACTCAGATTATTTCTTTTCCAAACAACTTTCTCTGATTTTTACATTTTGTCAAAATAGAGAGTGCTCAGGCACTCTGATGGTTCCGATGCTTTTGAACATGTTTCAACAATGAGTGCACACTGTGCAAATTTGTCTGATCTGGAAAATGCACCAAGACATTTGTCTAGTTTAGAGGTAGCTGTCTATGCAGGCTTTTGCTCGTCAGGTCTCCTCACGGTGCGGAGGGGGACGGGCGTAGTCCAGAATAACCAGCAGTTTACTGAGGATCCTCTGCTCCCCTACAGATGTTCAACAAGTGTCGAGCTCTCCTCATCCACACATCAAGACAAGCATCCTTCTTATTCCCAACTCAGTTGCTTAGAAGCTGACAAGAACAAACATTATTATTATTATTAGTAGTAGTAGTAGTAGTAGTAGTAGTAGTAGTAGTAGTAGTCGTGGTATTAGTATTAGTATTAGTATTTAGCGGCTGATTCCGGTCTCCTGTGCGCTGACCCACTTTGTTATTTTCCAAGATTATTCAAAATCATCGTAAAATGGATGGAAAATGCCTGAAGGAAGTGATCCATAAGTTCCGTTGAGTGTTGATCCAGTATTTTTAAGTATTAGCGTGGGGACAGGAGCCAACACCATATTATGAAACTCCACTGTGCCATCCGGCTGCAGATTAAAGTGATTCTTTGAAATAAATCTGGGGGAATTTACAAGGATTATTCTTGAAATATTGGGTGTGATTTGATGGTATTTCATTAAGCCCAGTTTGGCATCTTCAGGAAGATCTTTTCGCAGTCCTGATGTCCAGTGACACCATATAATTTCACCCAGGCAGAGTTGACATTAATGCATCAGCAGCTTTTGACAAATTATTGATTCTCAACTCAGTGCACATTAAATTCATAGTAACTGTACGACAGAAAGCATCATTCAATTCTCTTTGAGCAGGGAGCTCTTTAGTCATGACTGTATGGCCTTGGCATGGCAATGCACTGGGCTACATTATTATACCTATAAAGCACACTAATGATGTGCCTCAGGGGCGAAGGTACCCCCGAGTAATTTATGGGAGTCGGCAGAAATCACCAGGTTAATGCTCTCAGTCCCATACCCACAGAGAAATATACAGCCCCACGCTGTGCACGTCATCACTTGGAACGCTTCTCTCTCAACAAAGCTATATCAAAGTGTTTTGTTTGACTGTCACTTGTGGTTATTTCCATGCAGTCCCACAAGCTGCCTGACAGCTGAAAGAAATGATGACGCAGGCTGAGTGCTCCTGTCATCTGGTTTTGTTTTTTAGTGAAAGATCAGTTATGGGAGAATGCTTAGGTGTGATGTGTATCACAATAACCTTGCTCCTCCACCCCACCCCCTTGTTAATTCTTCTCGCTGTGGCACGCTTGAATAGGCTAAATCCCTGGACAGATTGATACATTGGCGCTTGCCAGAGAAGATGTGAAGAGCTTTCCCTCCTCTTACGCTGTCACTGCCATTACTTTATCCCACCGCCACTCCACTCTCCCTTCCCCACAAGCTACCAAGGTGACAGGTCATAAATCCCCACAGACGTGGGAGTGGGGGTTTCTGGGGTGACGGGGGGTGGATACAACACAAACCTGAAGGAGATTTCTCCTCATGCATAGAAAGCTGTTTCCTCCTCACCGACGATGTCTCCCTCGAGGATGCTGCTGCTAAGTCACTGCATGCAAAGTAGTTTGCTCTCTCTCTGAAACTCTCCTTCTCCCTGTGCAAATGGGGTGTGGGTCTTGGGGAACTTTGTGGCATGGGATAAAAGGCAGGAAGCAGCGCCTCTCAGAATTTGCCACTCTCCCTATCATCCAAATGATCCGGAATGCCAATTACCCTCCTTGGCTCAGCAGGGAGTGGCCTGTCACTCAGGATGTGGCTCGTCTGTGTTGGGCATTAAGTTCTCCAATGGAGGAGCAGAAGACTGTAATATACTGTAGCTCGACTTGTTGCCGGACAGCTACAGGGGTAACTCCTCGATTCTTTGCTGTTGCACGCCGCGGTGGAGTTCAGGTCAATATGGAGCCCTATAGTTTACGATACCCTTTGGTCTGGCTGCATTTCTGTTGCTGGGTGTGAAAATCAAATGGCAACACGTGTTTCAGCCGCACAAGCAGTGTGACATCATCACAGCGCACAAAGAAGAGGACCAGTGTGAATGATCTCTAGTGTATAGTGAATCCTGTGTGTGGAGCAGGTGTAGTTGGACACACAACAGTCCACTGACAGAATCCTCAGCTCTGCATATGTACGATTGTCTTCCCGCTGTATTATGAGCTTATGGTTCTCTGGCAATGAGTCAGTGGACTTTCATCCAGACTATAGTGTTCTTGGAAAGGCATAGTGCATGAGCTATTTTGGTCGCCTTCCTAATAACAGCAGTGACCCCAACTGATCTCATCTAACCATTTCTTATATGCAATCCTGACAGAACTATATTAGCAAGTCGAACAGCAGATGAAATACATTTATTGGACATTATTTATTCTTATAAAACCTGTTCACAATTTTGCTTTGGGTCAACATAAGTGGTGACACTTAAATGTACCACAATTATGTTGCTTTTATGGGTTTATGAAGCTTAAAGGGAAGTGAGTTCCGCAACAACTTTAAAGCTACCCTGTTGTATGTAAAGCCTGCAACCTAAGGTCCGACAGCGCCCCTTAAAAAGGTCGGGGTACGCCCACCCCCTCGCAGTGTGAGGATGAAAGGTGACCCAATGATCAAGGACCTGCAGGACTCCAACTCTCGATCCTCAAAGAACCAGGGCCAGGGCCCTTTGATCACATACTACTTTGTTGAACCAATGGTGCTACCGTACCACAATATCTCTACATATGGAACCCTAGATACCGAAGTCAAGTTTATCATCTCTGAAACCTGGAACACTTTCAGCTTCCTGCTCAATATCAAGATGAGAATAAAATACATAAAACCTACTTGAGTTCCTGACCTCTATAAGTGCCTTTATTATCTAACCGGAATCGTAGACCGTAATCTACTGCCTCAACCAGCAGTCTTTCAGTCTTAATACCTGTTGGCATAACAAAGCATTTGCATTGAATATCGGACATACACTTTTGTGTATTTTGTTTCTTATTTATACACACAATTCACTCACCCTAAAAGCCTTTAAACATTTTCGTCAGATTCAATTTCTCGCAAAAACAACCCTTTGCAGCATCCACAGGAATGTCGAGGGTAAACCTGGTGTGGTCGGCCCCCAGGCAGGTACTGCACACTGGGTGGGTGACCTTCGCCGAGATTTTATTCCCGCAGCGACATAGCCGAAGGTCTCCTCTGGTGTGAGGATCCGTTAGCAGTCGCCATCTCCCCGACAAGGTGAAGCGCTAGTGATGTCAATATCTTTTTTTTTTTTTTCCAGTTGTGGATCTATTAGGAATTTATTCCATAATAGAATAACCATTAGAAGTTGGTTCCCACAGAAAAGAAATGAGGAGAAATGCTTATGCAGCTACAATCTGAAATTACAGACCAAAAAAGCTAGAACATGAAAGAAGAAAGGAATGCATGCGGTGTGGTACATACTGTACAGTACTTGAAAGGCTTTAATCATTTATTTACGGGAATGAGTGTCAAAGGAAAAAGGAATCAAAAAAGCAATTCATATCACTTGACCCGATGGAGTCATGGCAATGGCATTTCCTTACCTGTCCCTATCTTATCTAGCCCTCGTCATTTTTCAGCCCGTATTCTGATGATTCAAACAGCTCTGGGCTGTCAGCCATTCTTGCGAGCAGATGCTGCCCAGATCCCCCCATGTATTGCCATTCTGTCTTTATTGCCAGCCGGCTTATCCATCACTGATGGAATTGTTAAAAAGCAGATATGAGTAGAATCTGGGAAGACCAGCCATTGTCAGAGCATGCTTTCCCATCAGATGGGAGCACGGCGATAAGAATCTGAGCAGCGCCTGCAGGTCGTGCTGCTCTGTGCATAACAATCTTGGCTGTGGCTGGAAAGAAAAACGCTTTGAGAAACGGCTGTTTCGGTCATGAATTTGTATGAGTCGTGGTTCCACTTGGCAAATATGTGCAATCAAGCTCTTATTGTTTTATTAAAACAGTATTTTCTGGCTGTTTAAGAGTACACGCCTTGACAGCGCAACACATCATACGATCAACATAAAATACACAAAACCTTTCTTTTATTAACTAGAGTGCATAATAACTTTAAGATTTAGACAATAGGAAAACACTATAAACAGAGGAACACTTTTATTATTAGAACATACAACATTCTAGTAAGCCATGGTTAGAGCTCAGACCGTACTTCCATCCCCTTTCCTGTATTTCAACCAACCTTCCGACTGCGTATAGAATGATTAAAACAGGCTGGTATGCTATATATGTAGACACTAACTTAAGTTTCAGTGTGAAAATATGCCACGTCGATCCTTCGCAAGACTTTTTATGAATGAAAATGACCTTAAAGGTCTCATATTTGGGCAGTGTAGTGACGCTTCTACAGGATTTGGAGTCTTCTTGGCATTCGTTCACTGGTGAACTTTGTGAACAGCTGTAATGTCATATTGACCTTTGCCTTTACCATTCTTGTGTTCAGGTAGGTGCACACACACACACACACACACTTAGTTTTAATGTGCAAAAAACAGATGTGTGTATGTGATCAGTGGAGACAGCTACCTGTAAAGGTCAGGCGGGGTTGTGGGTAAACACTGGAGTGGAACTTTGTCTTTTGATTTCTGCCTTTCCATGTCAGGACCCACCATTGGCAGTGCTCATGGTCCCTCTGTGAGGGCTTTTTGGCTCATCCGTGCTGCTTAATTGGGGCATGACTGCAGGACAGAGAGACAATGCCAGGAAATAAAGACAAGATTGATTAGTTCTACTCTGGCACCCCTCCAGAACCTCCATGTCAACACACACACACGTGCATACAATAAAGATGAAATAAACAGAATGAATAGGTGTTTCAAATGAAGTGTGTGAAACATGCCATTATAATTTAGTTAATTACACTTCAGGAGCTAGTACAAGCGCTTGTATGTAATTAAGACAAAACACAAGGTTCAGTTAAAGAGTGGAGGACCCAGTCTTATACACTGACTAGAATCTTAGGGAGGTTTATGACTTTATTAGAGGTTGTGGGATTGTTGATATCCTTATATTAATTGCATCCTACAGACACATTAAACGAGGAGACAAAAAAGGACTCAAAAGCAAGACTTACCCCAAGCTGCTCATTTCCCTACATGTTGTGACTTACAACCATAGTATAGTATTTAGGCTATTAATAGGAGGTAGTAATACAAGGTTACATAACACAGTAGGTTGCCTTATCTTTGGAGGAGCAAAGGTCAAAACCCTGCCAGTATCTGGATCATCGCTATAATTTAATGAGCTCTTCCTTGGCTCATCACCAACAGCTCCTGAAAATTTCACAACTTTCTAATATTTTTTTACTTTGCTAACAGCTAAACAGAGAGTAAGACATATGTCAAAGGTGATGAATCTAAAAAAAAGAACAATTAAGGATTAAAGGCACAGCACAGTTTGATGTGCTGGATCTTTGCTACCTACTAACGCAGGTTTCCCATTTAGCACCCATGCTGTGCCGAGAGCAACATCACGTTCATCGTCTGAGCACCCGTGAGTGTTGAGATGACGTGAGCAGACATTGTCATTGTGATAACAGATTATGGGTTGCTAAAACCAATGTGGCAGCAAGCTTTTTACACTGTCCACACCTCTGAACATCCAGAATGTGGCACCTCCAGCGGCCACTCAGTATCAGCCCACCAATCGATAAAAATACACAAATTTATCTGACACCGAGTGTTTTACTGTTTTGGTGCTTCAGGCAGCGCGGAGCCATGTTGGCAGGTCCTGTGTGCGTTTCAACATGGCAGCAGTGCATGCAGGTTAGTATGATAGCCTGCTGCCTTATCTAATGTGGCGGGTGCCTTTTTTGGCTGTACCACAAAGCTGCTTTGAAGCATCTGTCAATGCCGTCTCCAACCCCCCCAAAATGAAAAAAAAAGAAAATCATTATGTGTGAAATATCTCAGGAGGCAGATGCACCATTGCAATGGCCACAGTATGAAGGCAGAAAAACAGCCCACAGCCTTTTACTCACCCTCATGGGACAAAGGAGGAGGATTCTTCCTTTTTGTGCCATTTCCTTTAACAGCAATTTGCAAGATCAGACTTTAATGACACAGATAGACAAACACACGGGCGCTGAAATATTTTTGGTCTTTCCTCCGTTTGAAGAATGAGGATAAATGTGTCTGCAAAACAAAATATTTCCATTTAAACGTGTGCTTTAAAAGTTATTTTACCCCGGCACCTCTCTCAAACAAGTCTCAGAAACCGTTTAATATCCACGGCGCTGTTCATAATATCCTTTTAAATGATGAAAAACCCTGATTCCGATGGCTGGCAAGTTCTTTGCTGTGCGTAAACTCACTGAGCCTTGCGTGCTTATTAGAGGCTTTCTTACAGTGGGTACAGGAAATATTCTAGTTCTTGTGGTGAAGCCTCATGTCAAAATAAAAAATAATTTCGCACATCAAGGGACACTCAGCACCTCATGAGAACAGCCCAAATTCAGACTTCCTTTGCAGATTAATAAAAGAAATATTAAAACTAAAATATCACATGAACGTGAAAGTATTTTTGGGTCAACCAGGACTTTCTACATCTGGATGTCCAGCCAACTCAACAGCTGGGGGAGAGGAGTCTTGGGCAGAGAGGGCACCCGGAAGAGATCGTTCTGACTGAGCTTCACAGCTCCTGGAGATGGAGAGGGATTCAGACCGACAAACACCGCTGCTAAAGTCTATAAAAGATAAACTCAGTCCCTTCAAAAATGTCTAATAGTCGGAATGAATTACGAGACAATAACAGCAACATTAAATATCCGTATACTGTATGTTTGGTGAGTATATCAGGTGTGACCTGCAAAGCCAAGTCGGGTTATATAAACCTCAGTTTTCAGGCCCCAGACCACATTCATAGTGTGTATTAGCATATTAGTGGTCACAGCTAATCCTTACTCACATTTTGAAGAGCTCTGGGGATGCATTGAAAATGTGTCTTACGTTGCCATAGCACTAACCTCTTCAAATGATGTCATTGGAGACCTTGAAAATGTTGAGACCAGAATAAGAACTCTATTGTTGCTGGTTTGAAGACGCGATGGGAACCATCACATACCACACATTGGTCCGATATTCTTCCGCGGCGTGCATCCTCATGTGAAGACATCTTATTTTGCCATAATACATCCTTATTTGAGTCGTGGTCATAACCAAGTTGTATTTTAATGATCTGTCATCTGACTTATACTTTATTTGAGAGTCACTGGGACCTGTGAACTACCAGGGCTAGAATTCCTGCTCCTGCCAACAGAAGTCCTCTGCCTTCTTCACAGCTCAGTTCAAAGCCTCAGAGACGTTTCTGTAGCTAATCCACAAGGTTTTGTACTTTTCCTGGAAAATGTTTGCCCAAAAGATAAATTAAGCCACTGGATTAATGCGCGTTGTTCCTGTTAACTCTTCAGTGACCTCACAACAATGAGAAACAGAGTAATTAAGAGAAGTTACTCTAAGGCTATGACTCCATTAACCATTGACTTTGGTGAACTTAGAACTCCAACCAGTGCATACTGTACTTTACCATCCCACTGCACCTGACAGTGGTCCGGAATAATGATGCCTTTGAGCAAGGCACTCAACCAAATGCTCAGTTTAGGCAGTTTACTCTCTATGACACTCCTCCCTCAGTGATTTCATGTCGATATTTTCTTTATATGTTCATGTGTATTAATGTGTGTATACTAACGTGTAAAAAGAAACAATCTCCGATTTCCAGGTTTTAATTAAGAAGTCTTCTTTTATTTAATATGAAAGAGTGAC